>NW_006286243.1:1064966-1075498 GCF_000327345.1 Myotis davidii
GTCCCTGGGTCAGCAGCCAGTCATTCCTGCCCTTCCCTTCCTGTCCAGTGAGTCATCCTGGCTGGGGAAATGTACCAGAGAAGTGTTCCTGCCAGGAGTACAGCAGGTTTAGGGGTCAACAAAACAAAAACTTGCTCATCCACCCCTCCCACTCTGCCCACCAGAGATGCCTTTTCTGTATCTCCCATCTCTTTCTTGGTTAATGCATATCTGTTACAGATTGAATTGTATTCCCCAAACTCATAAGTTGAGGTCCTAACATCCCAATACCTCAGAATGTGACTGCAATGGAAAATTGGGTCATTGCAGCCCTGGCCAGTGTGGCTCAGTTGGTTGGGCATCATCCCATGCACCGAAAGTTTGCTGGTTCAATTTGTGGGTAGGGCACATGCCCAGGTTGCAGGCTCGATCCCTGGTAGGAGACATGCAGGAGGCAGCTAATCACATTGATGTTTCTCTCTCCCTTCCTCTCTCTCTCAAGTCAATAAAAATATTTTTAAAAATTGAGTCATTGCAGACCTAATTAGTCAAATTAAAATAAAGTCATACTGGAATAGAGTGGGCCCCTAAACCAATATGATGGTGTCCTTATAAAAAGAGAGCCATGGGAACATGGATACATTTTGAAGACATTTGCTTAGTGCAATAAGCCAGTCACAATAGAAAGACTATTATATGATCCCACTTGTGAGATACTTAGAATAGTCAAATTCATAGAGACAAAAAGCAGAAGAGTGGTTACCAGGGGCTAGGAGAGGAGGGGAATTGGGAGTTATTGTTTAATGGGTACAGAGGTTCAGTTTGGGATGATTAAAAAGTTTTGGAGTTGGATAGTGGTGATGATTGCACAGCATTGTAAGTGTGCTTAATGCCATTGAACTCTATACCTAAAAATGATTGAAATGGTACTTTTTTGTTATGCATCTTTTAGCACACACGTGAATGCCATGTGAAGAGAAATAGGTACAAAGAGAAGACTGTGAATACACAGAGAGAATGCAATCTACAAGCCAAGTTACACCGATGATTGCCAGCAAGCCAGTATAGGCTAGGGCAGTGGTCGGCAAACTCATTAGTCAACAGAGCCAAATATCAACAGTACAACGATTGAAATTTCCTTTGAGAGCCAAATTTTTTTAAACTTAAACTATATAGGTAGGTACATTGTTATTAACTTTATTAGGGTACTCCTAAGCTGGCCTTTGCTAAAAACGTCCTCAATCTGATTGAGGTACGTTCCCTGAGGTCGACCCCTTCCAACTCTCCGCAACTCTCACATCCACACTTGTCTTGTATACTTGTTTCGTCTATCTTTTGTCACCTGCGCGCGATTTGCAGACGCGACTAGCACTAACCACTGCACAATGAGACTGCTGACTGGCTTACTCAACTCATGCATGAATCATGTGCCCCTCCCCCACACTGTATATCCTGCGCCCGACACCTCCCACTTCTTCTAATGCCACTTCTGCAAAACAGACTCGCCCAGGCCGAAAACCGATTTCGGCGCATGGGCCACGAAGTTTCAATCGCGCTGTAGGTGCGTGCCCGCACGTGGTATTTTGTGGAAGAGCCACACTCAAGAGGCCAAAGACCCGCATGTGGCTCTCGAGCCACAGTTTGCCAACCACTGGATTAGGGGATGGCATGAGACCATTCTCCCTACAGTCTTCAGGAGGAACCAACCCTGCTGACACCTTGACCTCAGAATTCTGATCTCCAAGAACTGTGAGATAATAAATTCCTGTTATTTAAGCCCCCCAGTCTGTGGTACTTTGTTATGGCAGCCCCATGAAATGAATACACTAGTCCCCCCTTATCTATAGGTATACATTTCCAAGACCCCCTGTGGATACCTGGAACTACAGATAGTACCGAACCTTATATATACTATGTTTTTTCCTATGCATGCCTATGATCAAGTTTAATTTATAAATTAGGCACAGTAAGAGATTAATAATAATAACAATAAAATAGAACAATTATAACAATATACTGTAACAAAAGTTATGTAAATGTTGTCTCTCTCTCTTTCTCTCTCTTTTTGTACTATGCTCACCCTCCTTGTGATAATGTGAGTTGATAAATGTCTACATGCTGAGAGATGAAGTGAGGTGAATGATATTGGCACTGAGATGTAGCATTAGGCTACTGTTGACCTTCTAATGATACATCAGAAGGAGGATCATCTGCTTGGGGTGATCCTGGGTCATTAAGCCATCACAATGTCTGTGGTTGGATGTCAGGAGCAGGTGATGTCGATGGTTGGGGAAATTTAATATGTTTGGACTGTGAGTAACCAAAATGACAGAGCAAAACTGTGGACAATAGGAGTAATGGTGGTAGTGACTGTTGTAGAATACCTCTCCTGGCTCATTAATGCGTCCTCTCCAGGTCCTTCGATTTCTGGAATTGAGGCTAGAAGAGGGGAGCTGATTTGTGATGACTCTTCTGCTTTGGGTCATTTTTTTATTCCATTTGTTCTCTTGCTTGCTCCTTCCCTCCCTTGCCTCCTTCCCCTTCCCTCCTTCTCTATGGTCTCATCACACTGTTATTACTTGTTCAGTAGCAAATGCCTTCTGAATGTTCTTGTTGCATCACACGCAGAGATTTAGAGCTGCAAGGCTGCCCTTCTTGCAAGTCCTGCTTGGAAGGTGCAGGGTGTGTAATAAAACTGTGGTGCTTTAGGGCTTACCACCACCTTCACCCACATGATTTCCCCCAGGCTGTGAGATATTTCAGACAGGCACCATTTAGTTCGTTGGGCATCATCCCATGCACCAAAAGGTTGCTGGTTCAATTCCTGATGGAGGAGGAAGCTGAGCCATTGAGAAGTTGACTTGCTCAAGGTCACCCAGCTAATGGGAGACCTTCGCAGAACTCAGACCCAGGCCCAGCACAGGCCTCTGCTCCATCTGTCAGGAAAGCAAGTGTGCCTCAGGGACTTGCTCACATGAACGCTGAGGGGAAGCCAGATTGTCAAGGCTGTTGGTATCCTGGCTGCTCTGAGATGGTCTTGCTGTGGCCTGGCTGGTGGGGGCGCTGTAGGCCCAAGCTAGCCAGTAGTTTGTTTTAGAGGTGGTGCGTCCAGCATTCCTGGTGGAGGTAGGGATACTTCAGCAGGGATTGGTGACTAGCTCTTCTGAGTGGCGAGAGGAGGTGGCAGACGTCTGTTTTGCTGGGCTGTGAATAGCACTTCCAGCCATTGTGCTCGCCAGTGCCCCGGTCATGAACACAGAGGTCAGGATGCCTTTGTAGTAGTCACAGCAACACCCTGTACTTCCTCCCAGCATTCCAAGGAGGCTCCTGAGTAAGGTCTCCAGACACCCCCTTTCTTCCTCCTCTTGTGGACTCCATCCTTCTCAGGAGGAGGTGGCCATCTCTATGGTATGATTTGAGGGGTATGGAAAGGCCTCTGACCATGCAGGTCTCCTCATGATGGGCAGCCCCCCTTCCAGATGTTATCTCTTGACCACACAAAATGTGAATATCACAGCGAATACTTTCTGACTTAGGCACTGTTTACTTGTAAGAGCTTTTACACACTGATGTTGTCAATAATTTCATGGAATAGGTGTTATTGTTATCACCCCCATCCCATTAATATGAAGGAAACGGAAGTTTAGAGGAGTCCAGTAATGACCTCAAGTCATTAGCAGTATGTGGTAGACCCAGGTTTCAGACCTCATGTATCTGAGGCAAAAGCTTATGTTCTTTTTTTTTAAAAAAATATATTTTTATGGATTTCAGAGACAGGGGGAGAGAGATAGAAACATCAATAATGAGAGTCATTGACTGGCTACCTCTTGCCTAACCCCCTTACCCCCACTGGAGATCGAGCCCGAGTAATCTGAGTGTGTGCCCTGACCTGAATTTGAACTGTGACTTCTTGATTCATAGGTTGAAGCTCAAACACCAAGCCGCACCTGGCTAGGCCAAAAGCTTACGGCCTTAACCACCCTACCACACTTCCCTCTATGTATTCCTGATCCTGTGTGCTTTGGAGGTGGGTAAGGCATTCATTTATGAGTTGGTTTTTAAATAAGTCTTTTATTTTAGAACAATTTTAGATTGGCAGAATTGTTTTGCAGATATAGTACCGAGAATTTTCAAATACACTATGCTATGTTTCCTCTATTATTGACATCTTACATTAGTATGGTACATATGACAGTATTAATGAACCAATACCCATATAACATTATTAAGTAAAACCCATAGTTTATTCAGATTTCTTTCTTTTTTCTTCTTCTTCTTTTTAAAAACTGAATGTCCCTTTCTGTTCCAGAATCCCATCCTGGATGCCAGATTACATTTAATTGTCATTTCTCCTCAGGCTCCTCTTGGCTGTAACAGTTTCTCTGATTTTCCTTGTGTTTGATGGCCTTGACAATATTGAGGAGCACTGGTCAGTAATTTTGCAAAATGTTCCTTAATTGGGATTTTTCTGGGGATGTTTTTCTCATGATCAGGCTGTGGTTATGGGTTTTGGGGAGGAAAATCACAGAGGTAAAGTGCCATTATCATTACATATCAAGGGTCCATAGTATCAGCATGACCTATGACTGTTGAAGTTGACCTTGATCACCTGGTTGAGGTAGTAAGTTTGTCAAGTTACTCTGCTTTTCTAATACTGTGCTTAAAAGTTAAGTTTTGAGCACCAGGAGGAGAAGAAACTGGTGACTCTCCTGGAAACAGAGAGAGAGAGGAGAGAGGGCAGAGCAGGGTGATGGCAGGTCTCGTGGAACACAAGAGAACTTTACATCTGGTTAGGAGAAGCTGGTGGCTTTTGAGGCAAGCTTGATGGAGGAGAAGAGAATCCAGGTCCTGGATTTGGGTAAGAGCAGTGTTCAGCATGGCCCAGCAGTAGGAAAACCATTTCTAGGCCAAGCATGTCAAACTCATAGCCCGTGGACCGCATACCTTGTTTATTTGGCCTGTGTTAGCCTTTGAGTTGACATGCTTGATCTAGACATTCCCTGGAGAACCAGGCAAAGGAAGCTTTGCCACTCATCTTGGGTCTTGTTTTCATGGATTTAATTTCCCAATAGACTAGTGCTGTAATCAGGCACAGAGACACACCAACCGAACTGAAAGAAGGCACGTGCTGTTCACCTTTAAACTCCCATCTAGCTCACTGTTGGGCCTCTTTGATTAAAAGTTCAGAAAAAATGAATATACTATATAATAAAGAGATAATATGCAAATTAACCCTCACACCCTCACAAGATGGCTGCCTACGACCAGGCCAACTGGGGGGTTAGTGAGGGATGACCAAATGACTGAACAGCAGGCTGTGTGGGGGAACCAGGCTGGCAGGGGCGGTCATGAGGGGTGACCAGGCCAGCAGGGGGGGCAGTTAGGGGTGACCAGGCCAGCAGGGGGTGGGCAGTTAGGAGCAGCCAGGCAGGCAGGCAGGTGAGTGATTAGGAGTCAGCGGTCCAGGATCGTGAGAGGGATGTCCCACTGCCAGTTTAGGCCCGATCCAAAGGATTGGAGAGGGTGCAGGCTGGGCTGAGGGGACCCCTCCCCTGCACAAATTTCATGTACCGGGCTTCTAGTTTGTTATAAATCCTGAAATTATTTTGTAGGTTAGCATCATTAGATTGTATTATACTTTGGAGTTGAAAGTATTGGTTTTGCAATGTAAATATTTAACATAGATCACAAATTTTGTAACCATATTGGGGCACTTCTTCATTTTATAACATATATACTGGTGTTTTCAAAAGATGGAGTGGACCCTCTTATGGCCGCCCTGAGAGATCCTGCCTCCTTCAAGTGCCAGGAGGCTGGTGAGGGGTGAACTGGGGGCCCGAGAGGACTCGGAAGGGCAGCTGGCTGAGAGCTGAGCTGGCCAAGTCATGTGCTCAGATTTGCCTGTCTGTTCCAGCATGTGAGCAAAACAGGGGGGACTGAGTTTGGATAGTTGATCTGAGAGGCTTTGGTCCCAGTGTTGGGAGTAACCTGGAAAAGTGAAGGAATGCTTTGGTTTGAAGTGGCATCTGCGATTTTCAGCAGCTCCTTGTGTCTGTCACTGTGGCTGACATGAAACAATTAGAGAGAAATACCTTTGGGCATCCAGAGGTCTAGGAGTTACTTGTTAAATGAAAATATCCCTAGAATATGAAATAACTGATACAATAGAGGGAGTGGGGGTTAATCAGCTTTTTGAAAAGAGTGAAGTCCTGTGAAAGAGGGACCTGGGACAGAAGTGTGCAGAAGGTGGAGGGCAGGACTGGAGAGCAGGGAGGGGAGACACGGACAGGGGCCATGGAAGGGAGGCGCCAAGGACCTTCATGAGTCTGTGGGAAGCTGTCCTGGTGACATCCTATTTATAGCTGGGTGACCTCAGATGAGTCACCCCTTGATTCAGTTTCCCTACTTCTCTGTAACATGGGGACTGTCAGCCAGTCAGGATGGGACCTTTTCCATGTCCTTCCACCACACATTTTGTGCTTCTGCTGTCACCACCACAACTACCATCAGTGATCACACTGTCACATGCACAAACCCCAGGGCTCTATGTTGAGGGCTTGGCATGGATTATACCTGATTTTAATTCTCATGGCCCTGGGACACAGGTACTGTTAGTGCCTCCGCTTTACAGATGGGAAATTGAACCTTATAGAGGTTAAATAGCACATGAATGTCACAGGCCAGGGATGGGCGGATGCAGGGCTTCCATATCCAGGTCAGCCTGGGTCAGGGGCTGGCAGACTTTTTCTACAAAAGGTAAATATTTTAGGCTTTGTGGGTGACACGTGGGCTCCTGCCCTCTTCCCCCTCCCTCTCTTTCTTCAACCCTTTAAAAATGTAAAATCCACCTGGCTGGCGTGGCTCAGTGGTTGAGAGTCAATCTATGAGCCAGAAGGTCATGGTTGTATTCTTGGTCAGGGCACATGCCCGGGTTGTGGGCTCAATCCCCAGTGTGTGGTGTGCAGGAGACAGCCAATCAATGATTCTCTCTCATCATTGATGTTTCTATCTCTCCCTCTCCCTTCTTCTCTGAAATCAATACACAATAAAAATGTGAAAACCATTCTTAGCTTGTGAGCTATACGCAAACAGGCTTGATTTGGCCTGCAGGCTGTGGTTTACTGATCCTTGTAACTTTTAAACAGAAATGCCTACTGCTGTACAATGGCACATCTTCCTAGATTTCAGAGGGGACATAAAACCCCCTCAGAATCCTGGGACTGGAGGTGGGGTGGGATGACAGAGTTATCGGTCTGGTCCAGGCAGATGCTGGCTCTACTGAAGACCTAGTAAAATGTGGGCACCGCCTCTCTCAGCATCTGTTCTGATGGGCCCTCAGTCATGCCCTCACCCCTGCCCTTCTGTTTGTTCAGCCCACTCTCTGAGGAGCCCTGTGGGTGCTCACTGGGCTGGGCCTCTCTGTCTCCTCACAGGGCTGGGCATCTCTACCTCCTCCCATCCTTTCTCCTGGGACTTCTGTCCTCAGGTGGGTAAGGCCAGTAGAGATGATCCACAATCAGCTACTTGTCCCCACTCCTTTTTGTCAGGCCCCTTGGTGGCTGGTGTGTGGAAGGAGGTGCTGAAGCAGAAAGGGCACAAAAGGATGGGAAGGCTGCCTGCAGAAGGGAGGGAGGCCTGACCTCGGCAGGAAGCTGGGAAACCTTTTGTTGCTAAGGCGTCTCAGATTGAGGAGGTTTGGGAAAGGAAGCTCTTGTGTAAACACAGGGAATGCTGTTTGTGTGTGCGGGGTCTGCCTTGCGTGTGTATCTGACAGCGCCTGTGCGTCTGCGCAGAGGTCCCATGGGGAGAGCAGCGGTCCTGGGTTCTAGGCAGCAGAGAAAACAGTTAAGCCAGGCTGCACCTGGGTTCAAGTCCTGACACCACCACTGACCAGCTCTGTGACCTGGGTCCATTTCTTCAACCTCTCAGACACCCACCTTCCTCATGTAGAAAATGGGAACAGCAAGGCCTGTCTCAGTAGATGCTGTAAAGCTAACAAAGTAACACTGTCGATTGAATGCTTTCCTACATACCAGGCACGGTTCTAAGGCTCTTCTGCATACAGTTGATCCTCATTACTTGTAGATTTGTATTTGAGAATTTGCCTACTTGCTAAAATTTATTTGTAACCCCAACATCAATACTTATGGTCCTTGGTGAGCATGTGCAGAGGGCAGAACAATATAGCTGCCTGACGTGCACGACCCCAGCTGAGGTCAGAGGCGATTGCTGCCTTCTTGATTCAGCGCTCGGACTATTCTTTTTATGATTTATTTGGTGCCATATTTTTCTCATGTTTGGGCTTTTTGTTGGTGATTTCAGTGTTCAAAATGGACCTTAGTGTTCCTAAGTGCAAGAAAGCTGTGCTGTGCCTTAGGGAGAAAACACAAGTGTTAGATAAGTTTCATTCAGGTGTGAATTATAGTGCTATTGGCTATGAGTTGAATATTAATGAATCAAGAATATATATTAAATAAAGTGTCTTTAAATAGAAACTCACATAAAACAAGGTTATGTATTGTTTGGTTGATGAAAATGTGATCGTTTGCAAGAACTCATCCTCTCATATTCCCCTAGGAGCAATGGTTCAGTGTTCGCTAAGTCAGTGTTCACAGCGACTTTGTAGAGCATCACTACCATGAATAACTGTATTAGTTCATTTCATCATCACAATGACCCTACAAGGTAGAGCTCTCATTATCATCTATATTTTACTCATGAGGACTCGTAGACATAGAGAGGTTGTCTAATTTGTTCGAGGCCAAGCTGGGATCAAAGCCAGGTGGTTGCTTCTGAATTAGGTAGAGCAACATGCAGAGAGCCTTAGGCAGTGCAGGGCCACTGTGACCTGAGGATCGAATGGTCTCCAAAGTCCCTTCGGCTTGGATATTTGAAGTGTCTGTGATTTTTGCCAGTTCCTCCAAGCCTGCCACCTGCAGAGTGGGGAGCTGTAGCTCCAGGTGTGGATTCGGCATGGACAGACTGTATGACAGGGAGCATGCTGGCGTGAAAGATGCCGGAGGGGCCTGGGGAGAAGTTTGGCTGTTAGATCTCTTGGTTGTACCACTATCTTTAGAGCTGTCTCCTCACCAGCTGAAGGTGGGTTGGAGGGGCATAAGTGGCTCATTTCTTTTGTAGAAGTAGAACTTGAAGCTCTGAGAGCTTCTCTAAGATGACCGGACACCTTGGGACTGATCAAGAACAGAGCTCATGAGGGGTGATATGAAAAATATTTAAGAACCTTGTGGCACAGACCCCAATCCCAGATTCTGCTGTGGACAAGGAGGCTGGTTGCACCGGGGATGTTGGCTGAATCCATCTGGTCCCAGGATCTGTCCTGGCTCCTTAATTCCACCTCCTCTGCCTCTGTGTCACATACACAAGAAGGGATAGGATTTTTCTGTGTTCTACTAAGTCGCACCTATCTGTAGCTACTGTCTTTCCTGGAAAATTCTAGTCGTGATGGTATTAGCAGTAGGGGTCACCACTCCCTCGCATCACAATAATTATCCATTAAGTGCCCTGATAGTGAGGAACCAGGGCAAGGAATTTGGTGAGAAGGTCTGAGTTCAAATCCCAGATGTTCATCGTTCATTGACCTGTGCAAATCCTCCCACCTTTTAAGCCTTTGTTCTCTCATGGGTAAACTCTGATAAAACTACTACACCTCATGGAGTACTGTGAAGATGAAGGTGAACATGCTTCCTATGTTGAAAAAACCTGTGTATGAAGTGAAAGGGATTGGGCTGGGCCCTATCCTGAGAGGCTCACCCAGGGAGCAGGAACTTGACATTTGGGTCAGATCACACTGCTTTGGATACTCACGTGGCAGAACTGTTATTTGCCCCCTGCATTCTCCTTCCCTATTCCACAGTCATTGGACAGCAGCTGGGGACATGACCTCCCAGAACAAAGTCTCTATTTCCCTGGCTCCTTTATAGTCAAGATGGCCATAGGGCCATGTTCTGGGCAATGGAAGGGTGGGTGCAACTTCTGGGCATGTGCTTAAAGGGCAGGGCTCTTCCCTTAACCGCCACCTCCCCCTTCCTTCCTCCTCCTGGCTGTCCAGCGCACGAATGTGGTGATAAGCTGTCTGAGACCTTGTGATACAGCCAGCCTCCAGGAATGTCAGAGCAAAAATAAATGGTGTCTGATCTCTACCATGTGGAGCTGCTGTAGGAGCCTGAACGACTTATGTAAAGGGTAGTACTTAGGGAGAAATGGTCTCTATTTCATTTAAATCATGGTTATTTGGGTTACCTGTTATAGCAGTCAAATCTATAGCCTAACCATGTGACTGTGAAGGAAAAGTGGTAAACCGGTTCTCAACAGGCTAGTTGCTAATACATTGTTTTTGTTTAAGAATGGGAGTTGGGGCTGAGAAGACAGGAGGGCAGGTGGCTATGGGAATTTTCTTTTTTTTAAATATGTTTTTTATTGATTAAGATATTACATCTGTGTCCTTATCCCCACGTTATCCCCTACCCTCCTGCCCCCCGTTCATGCCCTAACCCCACACCCCACCCCCCCTTGTCCATGTCCCTTTGCTGGGG
>NW_006286243.1:1076056-1078258 GCF_000327345.1 Myotis davidii
TTCTGGCATTCTCATTAAGATCCTTGTAGGTCTCACTAAGTTCCTTAGAGGTTCGTAGAAGATTCTTGAGTAATCTTATAACTGTGGTTCTGATCTCCATGTCCTCCATTAGTTTGCTTTCCTCCATTTCTTTCATTTGTGACATGTTTCTTTGTCTTTGCATTTTTGGCTGACTGCGAGGAGCTACTGTCTGTGCTGGAGACACCCTTATGTGTGTGGGTCCACCCAGCAGGGGCTACAGCAATATCAACAGATTTCTCCTCTTTGTTTGGAGTTTGGAAGTTTTGGAGCTCTCTGATTCACTGCAGTTTGTTAGGCTGCAAAAGCGCAGGTGCCTTCTTTGTGCTGCTGAGCACAGCTTGGGAGGGGATGTAGTGGGGCGGGGTCTCAGAGAATTCCCATGGCGGGGCAAACAGCAATGGTGTCCTCAGCGACCCCGCGACTCCAACTCTGCGACACCCCGTGTGCCCTGCGCCCCCACAGCCCTGCGAGCAGCTCTGTGAGAAAGTCACCTTCGCTTTCTGACCTGCTGCAAGACAGTCCCGTTTCTCTCCATAGGAGCCTGGGACCCCAGCGTCTCGCAGTAAATGAGTTCAGTGCGTTGGAGAGCTTGTCCCCTTGCAATTGAAAAAAACCACACACCCAGGTGCAGCAGCCTCACGTGCGCCCCCGTACCTCTGTTCTTGGCGCCTCTCCCCTCCTACTCGGTCTCAATGTGCTTTTTCCCCCCCTTCTAGTTGTAGAACTTCCACTCGATCAGCTTTCCCGTGGTTCTGGATGATAGCTGTTTTGTCTTATAGTTGTGGTTTTAATGTTGTTGTGGGAGGCAGCACATACAGGTTTGTACCTTATGCCACCATCTTGGTTCCTCTCGGAATTTTCTTGAGAATGGCCCAGTGAACCATCAGTTATCTCTGGGTCAGTCTGAGAAGACTTGATGGGGGAAGCAGGAGTTTGGGGATATCAGTGGCTTGAGTACTCTCTCCTCCACTTATCCATCCCCTGACTTCCTCTCTCCCATATTGTCGGCTAGGCACTGTATCCACTCTCTATCCCTGGGAGAACAGTGAGGAAGAAGAAGACACAGGCCCTGCCTTCATGGCATGATGTAATACAGACATAAGTCACAACATCGGGTCATCCTTGACCCTTTTCTACCTCTCACACCTAATGAGGACTCCATCAGCATGTCTTGTCAGATCTACTTTCAAACTATAACCAGAATCCCCCTTCTACTCCTATCCCGGTCTACCACAACCATCTCTTGCCTAAACCTTGCTGCTGGAGGCTGCTGGGGTGCTCACTATCCACTTTCAGGCCGGGATGTTTGTTTACTTGGCCAGTAGTTTGGCAGCCTTGGGTTTTTCTTGCGGAATAGTTCTTGCTAAACTTCAGAGGAGGAGTTAAATAAATACTGACTCCCAGATACGGGAACCAGAATCATACAGGAAAGGAGGAAGGGAGCCAGAGGACCAGTCCGGAGCTTTCCCTGCCAGAGACCCCCGGGAGTGCACACCCAACTCATTCATTCCCAGTCTCTGTGGGAAGTGAAGTGAGTCATCCTGTGTTTTCCAGTGGAAACTCTTCTTCTTTTTTTAAAAAATATATTTTATTGATTTTTTACAGAGAGGAAGGGAGAAAGATAGAGAGTTAGAAACATCAATCAGCTGCCTCCTGCACATCTCCCTGGGAGATGTGCCCACAACCCAGGTACATGCCCTTGACCGGAATCGAACCTGGGACCTTTCAGTCCGCAGGCCGACGCTCTATCCACTGAGCCAAACTGGTTTCGGCCAAACTCTTCTTTTTGTTGTTGTTTTGTTAATACTTACCTGAGGATATCTTTTCATTGAATTTTTTTTAAAGAGAGTGGTAGGGAGAGGGAGAGACAGAAACATCATTGTGAGAGAGACACATGATTGGTTGCCTCCTGCATGCACCCGACCAGGACTGGGGAACTTGCAACCAGGTTACATGCTCTTGACTGGAATAGAACCCGGGACCCTTCAGTCCACGGGCTGATGCTCTATCCACTGAGCCAAACTGGCTAGGGCTCTTGGTTCTTCTTCCCTGCATTCATTTTTTCACATAGCTGGCAAACATTTATTAAGGGCTGCATGCCACTAACAAGCTAGGGATACAGAAAAACTCAGTGTGGCAAAATTTTGCATTCATTTTTCATAGCCTCCCTGTTCTGCACTC
>NW_006286243.1:1078281-1084253 GCF_000327345.1 Myotis davidii
TCTTTCCTCCTTTTGCTCTTAAAATTTTCTCCATATCAATCCCATGCCCTAGACTGGTGCTACGTGCTTGGGAGCAGGGGTGTGCTGGTAATGTGTAACAACTAGCTTGCTGGGAAGAAATCCCTGACCTGTAGCTGATGTCCATGGTGTAAATACTCCCACCATGGCTACACATGGCAACATTTTCATGCTACCAATGTGATGTTCCTGAATGCAAAATTGGGAAGAGTAAGACAGTTGCACACCATTATATTGTATTTCCACCACACAGACACAGCAGTTTGTGTGCAGAGCCTCATGAGTATAGATAACAGTAAATGCAAAAAACAATTAGGAAATGATGAGTGTTGAGTATTATCTGTTTTAAATATAATTGATTTAATTACAAGCAGATATAACTTAATTTTAAATAATGACTATTGTATGACTGATTCACAAGATTCCTGAAAATGTAACAATCAGCTCTTGCAAGCCAGTGCAAGCTGATTCCAGTTTATCATGCCCAGGAGCTTGCCAGAGATGCAAAAACCCCACTCCAGAGCTACTACATCATGATATTTTTAAAACTATACTCAGGTAATTTGTATACACATTAGAGTTTGAGAAATATGGCCCTCGAGGTAACTAGTGCTTACGATTTTGTTTAGGTTTTTAGACCTTTTCATAACACAGATGCATATAAATTTTATGGTGTTTTTCTGGCTTTTTCTTTAAGGAGTTAAAAAAAGGTGTTATTTTTTAAAGAAGTTTTAGGTTCACAGCAAATTTGAGCAGAAGGTACAGAAGTTTCCCATATACCTCTGACCTCACACATGCACAGCCTCCCCAATATTAATATCCCCAGCAGAGTGGTACATTTGTTAAAATTGATGGGCTTGCACTGACACATCATAATCACCCAGAGCCCTTAATTTACATTAGGACTTATTCTTGGTAGTGTGTATTCTATGGGTTTGGGCAAATTTATAATGACATGCATCTACCATAATAGTATCATACAGAATAGTTTCACTGCTCTAAATAGATGCACATACTTTTTTGTTTTGCTTTTTTTAAAAAATAAAAAATAGAACCACACTGTAACTGTTTTTACATGTTTATTTTTCCACTTAATAATATGTCTGAGAACTTTTTATGTCATCTATAGAGATCTGTTATTTTTAATGTCGCCACAGTATTTTAGGGCATGGATAAATCATGATTAAAAAAAATCATCTCTCTGAACGGACACATATTATTTTATTTTATTTATTTTTTTTGACACATATTATTGCCCTATTTTGCTTTAAGACATCTCATAATTATAAAAATTTCCCCTTAAACTTCAATTCCTTTATTAAAATCTATCTTTTAATTAAATTACACTAAGGGGTTAGAGGCCGACAATAGTAGTTTGAAGTGTCTTCCTTCTTCCCCCGATTTAAAAGTTTAAATTTTATCCATGTTTGCTAAGATATTTATGCTTAAGGTTCTAAGAAAGCTGATAGGTGATCAAAAAGAATTATAGGTGTCCTAAATTAAATTACAGCTACTAGAGAGAGAGAGAAGAAGACAGAATTGTTAGTCTGTTATAGGCTGTGGGCCAGCTAAAAAAACTTTCCACATTTCTGTTGTATCTGTTGGAGTTCCGGATTAATTTCCAGGTGGCTGTTTGCACAGATTATTTTAGCCAGGCACCATCTAACTTCAGGAGCCTCTGGACTATGGGCTTTCTGGACCAATGCCCACAGTCACTCCACAGGAGCGGATGTTTCTTTATATGGATGTTGCTATCCCAGAGCTACGGCACTTCATCTTCTCACACCCCTTTGCCCAAAGCTCATGTAAATTCTTTCAGACTAGCTCTTTCTCCCGCCTCCCTCCACTTGATGTATAAAAACACTTACAAAATTCTGGGATGATGGACATGCTGTCTTTTCTACCTAGTCATGCTGCTGGTGGTTAGGCTCCATGCCCAAGACCGGCCTTTTGCCTAACATTTTTGGCTCAATAAAATCTTACTTAAAAAAGGCTTTAGTCGTGGAAGTGAAAGACTTTTGGTTTAACATAGGAAATAGTGACCTTAACATACTGACAGCCTAGTAAAGGTAATGGATCTGTGGACATACACAGGAATCATAAAATGAGGGAGAACATACACTGTGATCTGTTTCTATCCACAGAACACTTTGGTCATCAAAAATGTGGGTCCGGCCCCCTCGCCCCCACAACCAATTCTCTGTCACCAACTGAGTGTCCTACAATTTAATTAAATTCTGTTAGCATCAGATCCCACAGGTTAAAGGGTTAAGCCTCACAAGATTGCCCCTAATTCAGATGCCAACTGCAAGCCCTAGGCCTCCTGTACTTCTGACCGAGGGGCTATAAATTGGAGGTTCCCACAATCTCCCTTCTCTGGTTTGATAACTTGCTAGAATGGCTCACAGAACTCAGGAGAAGACTTTACTTTTACCAGTTTATTATAAAAGATACAATTCAGAAACAGCCTCTGGAAGAAGTACACAGGGAAGGTATGGCGGAACTTCCATGCCCTCTCTGGCCACACCACCCTCCTACGACTTGATGTGTGCACCAAACTACACATTCTCTGAGCTCCATTGTTTAGAGTTTTTATGGAGGTTCTATTACATAGGCATGGTTGATGAAATCATTGGTCATTGGTGATCAACTCAATCTCCAGACCCTCTCTCCTTCCTGGAGGCTGGGGTAGGGATGAGGCTGAAAATTGCAACCTCTAATCATGCCTTGGTCTTTCGAGAACCCTGAAGCTATGTAGGGATCCCCAAATACCAGCCATCTCATTTGTGTGCAGAAAGATACTCCCACCACTCTGGAAGTTGCAAGGGTCTTAGAAGTTCTTGTGTCAGGAACCAAGGACTAAGACCAAATATTGTAACAAAAGATGTTCCGATCACCCTATCACTCAGGAAATTACAATAGTTTTAGGAACTTCCTGTCAGGAATTGGGGACAAGATCTATCTATCTATCTATCTATCTATCTATCTATCTATCTATCTATCTATCATCTATCTATCTTTCTAATCACTATAGAGACAGAACAGTTACAAGCAGCTTTGATGCTATAAGAACATAGAAGGTAGGAAGAACAACATTAACTGAGAAACTGGTAACATTCGAGGAATTAACCAGAAGTGGGGAGATGTTCACTTGTCCAGGGCCCATAAACTGCACCACTGCACAAATGAGATGATACTGTCTGCCTTAGGCTTGTGGTTGGTGAAGGTGGGATGAGATGAGAGCCCCAGAGGCCAGGGGATATTTTACTATGTGTAGTGCGTACCCCTTTCTCCACAACTATCCTAAAGTGAGATTCCCTTTTGCCCCCAGGTCTAGTCTCTGAGTTCCTTATTTCCAGGAACTCTGATCGGCAAAGATGATAAACATTCTAGACATTCTAGTTGGCTCCGGCACAAGGCTCAGCTGGACCTGAAAGGCTTTGGCTTGTTCCTGGCCCTCTGCAAGAATTTGATTTTGATTATTCTTGGGATGCATTCCAGAGCTGGCGGCAGCCCCAGCTGGTCATTGGTGCCTGCCTGGCTGGCCTTGGTGCTACACACCACCCCTCATGGCTGCCCTCTTGGCTCCTTGTACATTGCCAGTTGGTCTCTGACCCCTGGATCTCCATTGGTGAGCTATGTGGCACTCAGCAGGCTACTGCCTACTCTACTTTCTAGGGTACAGAGTGTCTCTCCACTCTCTGGCTTGATTCACCTTCACATCTTGCCAATCCAGGCTTCCAGCCCAATCTAGTAGCCCATGTCAAAATTGGCTGGAACTTTTCACTTCACAGACTTGTCTTTCACCTTCTGTAACAAAGGCCTTATCTGTTCCTTTAGGAAAGGGGAAAATTTCCCTTGGAGAAAAATTTATTTTCTTTTAAAAATTTCTGTATAAAATAATAAATGCAAAATAAATGTTATGAAACATAGTAACAAAATAAACATCTGTGAACACATTACCTCAACAAGAATTAGGACATTATTGATATGACTGCATCTGCCTATGTGCCCCCCACCCCCCCGGGCCCATATGCCTGCCTTCCCCCAAGAGGGAGCCACTATCCTGAATTTTGTATTTATTATTTCCTTTTTGTTTTTAAAAGAGTAGCTTTATTACTCTTGTGTGTGTACATGTATATGTCCACAAACTTTACTTATTATTTACTTTTGCTTGATTTTGAGCCTTATGACAACGGTGTTATATTGTTATGTAGATTTTTTTCTACTACAAACAATATGCTATGATTATTCTTACACACATTTCTTGGTGACCATGGATTATAGGGCATGTGAATGTTTAAGTTCAGAAGATAATTAACACAAAGTTATTAGCACAAAGTGATTGTGCTAATTTACATGGTTATGATATTGAATGTAAATATCAATGCTATAACTCTCAAATTATTTAGGTTTTAATTAATGTCTTCTAATAATATTTTATTATTTTCTCTTACAGGTATTGAGCATTTTTTGTTCATCTGCTGTTATGTACTTATAGTTCTGAGTTATATTAATTGAGTTTCTTTTTTTACAATTATATTTTCTGTTGCTGGTATATGTAAATGCAGCTGATTATTAAATATTGACCTGATATTTGGTTACCTTGCTGAAATTTCTGTTGCATTCTGCAGATACTTTTGGGACAATTATATGTTATAAATTATAGTTTTGTTTCTTTATTTTTTATTTTTATGACTTTAATATTTTTCTTATCTTGTTGCATTGGCCAGGATTTCCAATGTAGTTTAAGCAGAAGTGGTAAGAGGAGGCATCCTATCATTTTTATTTTTCTTCCTTTCTTTTTTTATTAATCTTTACCTGAGGATGTTTTTTCCATTGATTTTTTTTAATTTTAATTTTTTTTTTTTTTTTTAGAAAGAGTGGATGGGGGTGGGGGGGTAGAGAGAGAGAGAGAGAAACATCAATGTGAGAGACACATATCAATTGGTTGCTTCCTGCATGTACCCCAATTGGGGGTGGGGAATGAACCTGCAACCCAGGTATCTTCCCTTGACTGGGAATTAAACCAGAGACCCTTTGGTATGCAGACCGACACTCTACCACTGAGCTACATTGGCCATGGCTCATTTTTTATTTTAAAGGAAATGATCTTACATTTCCTCATTAGAATAATGTATCTTATAGGTTTTTACCAGTTAATCTTAGACTGACTAAAGAATTTTCTTCTATTCCTAGTTTATTAAAAGTCTTTATGATGAGTGAGTAAATTTGTCAAATTCTTTTTCTGCATCTATTGAGAGGCTCTTAATTAATTCACTAATTAATTATTAAATTGAGGCATAATTGACATGCAGCATTATATTAGTTTCAGGTGTACAACATTTGCATATTTTGTTAAAAGGTCACCACAATAAGTCTAGTTAACATCCATCACCATATGTAGTTACAGAAATATTTTTCTTGTGATGGGAACTTTTAAGATTTACTGTCTTAGAAAATTTTGAATATACAAAGCAGTGTTATTAACTATAGTAGCCATGCTGTATGTTACATTTTCATGACATATTTATTTTATAACTAGAAGTTTTATCTTTTGACCTCCTTCACCCATTTCATACATCCCCCCCTCCCTCCCCACTCCCCACCTCTGGCAACCACCAATCTGTTCTCTGTATCTATGAGCTTGTTTTTGTTTGTTTATGTGTGTGTTTTTTTGGTTAATTCGCATTCGAGGATATTTTTTCCATTGATTTCTAGAGAGCGTGGAAGCAAGGGAGGGAATATGGGTGTGTGACACCCCTCGCCACCCTCGACTGGGGCCAAGGATTGAACCTGCCGGGGTCCAACCCCAGCAGGTCCAGGGGTCCCCAAAGGTGTGGACGGAGTCCGCGAAGAAGGAATGACATGGAGACAGCGTTCAGTTGATCAGCAGCCTTGCCAGGATCTCTAGCCACAATCTCCAGCCAAGTTCTGTGTCCATGTTCTCTTGC
>NW_006286243.1:1084360-1089955 GCF_000327345.1 Myotis davidii
GTAAAATTATTCTCACAATAAATTCATACATTCATTACCTCAACCTAGTTATCTTACTTTTTGGTGTAGTAAGAACACTTACGAACTCTCTTACTAAATTTCAACCACACAATTCAGTATTATTAAAGATAATCACTGCCATAATATTAGAGCCCCAGAACATACTCATCTCATAAATGAAAGTTTGTACCTTTTCCCCCAATTCCTGCTCCCTACTGGCCCTTGAAACACTGTTCTATTGTCTGGTTCCACAAGTTTAACTTTGTTAGATTCCACATATAAGTGAGATCATACAGTATTTGTCTTTTTCTGTTTGACCTGTTTCACTTAGCATAATACCTTCAGGGTGCATCCATGTTGTCACAAATGACAGGATTTTATTCTTTTTCATGGCTGAGTAATATTCTATCATATATATATAGATATCACATTCGCTTCATTCATCCATTGGTACACACTTAGGTTGTTTTCATATTTTTGCTCCTATACATAATGCTGCAATGAACATGGTATGTCTTTTTGAGTGAGTGTTTCTTTCTTTTTTTTCAGATAAATACCTAGAAGTTTGCTCCTATAAATAATGCTGCAATGAACATGATATGTCTTTTTGAGTGAGCATTTCTTTCTTTCTTTTTTTTCAGATAAATACCTAGAAGTGAAATTGCTGGATCGCATGGTATTTTTATTTTTTTGAGAAACATTCATACTGTGTTCCATCGTAACTGCACCAATTTACATTACAAGATGTCTGAATAGACATTTTTCTAAAGAAGACACACAGATGACCAACAGGTACATGAAAAGATGCTCAACATCACTAATCATGAGGGAAATGCAAATCAAAACCATGAAGAGACGTCTCCTCACACCTGTTAGAATGGCTATCATAAAAAGGACAAGAAATAACAAATTTTGGTGAAGATGTGGAGAAAGGGGAACCCTTGTGCACAGTTGGTGGGGAATGTCAGTTGGTGCAGCCTCTATGCATATGCTTTTATTTTTATCCTTTAATGTTAGTGTGTAGTACATCATAATGAAAGATTTTCTTATGGTAAAACCCTCCTAAATTTCTGGAATAAACAAAACTTGATCATAATGTATTATTTTTTTTATGTACTTTTGGATTCAGTTGCTAATACTTTGTTTAGAACTTTTTACTTTTTACTCTATCTTCATGAGCAAGTCTGGCCAGTGATTTTCTTTTCTTGTATTGTACATGTCTGGTTTTGACATCAAGGTTATATTGGATTCGTAATCTGAGTGAGGGATGTTTTTCTTGTGACAGTCTGCTGATGCTTCCCTAATAGTTATTTTGGCCTTCTTTCTTTAACAACAGAACTATAATTTTTAGCTGGACATTTAGCTAAAGATTATATTTCCAGTCTCCCTTACCCTCCCCCATGTGATTAAGTTTTGGCCAGTATCCCTTCAGTGTCAGTTCTTTATAGCTCTGAATCAGGAGAGTTATGATTCCTGCTCTGAGAAATAGGTCCTTGAAAGCATTTGTTTCTAATGGTGACTAGTTTCATTAAACTAAAAAAATAAACTTGAGTATATAGACTTCTTAATATACATATATTGCATTGAGGCAGAATTAGAGAAATATCTTCATTGCTTCTTGATATACATTTGTAGCTTTTCTAGATACCTTAGCAGAATGGAAAAATGTCATTCTTGAAGTCACTAAACCAGCCACTTTTTACAAACGAGGAGGTCAATATGAAACATTTTCGGATTTTAAAAAGAACTTTAAACACTTTTCTTCAATTGTAGGAAAGCTTGCTCTTAAACATATGAACAACATGACTTTCATGTTAAACTAATGGTATTCCAAATTTAACATGCTTTGTAACATAATAGACTGAACTTTACATTTTTCATGATGATTTCTTTTTTGACCCATGAGTGTGCTTAATTTTTTCCAAGCATATGTATTTAAAAAATAATTATATTGTGTTATTATCTTCTAATTAATTACATTATTCTAGGAAATGGATATTGATTCTTTGAAATTTGTTGAGGCTTGTTTTGTGGTTTAATATTTGGTCAATTTTTATAAATGTTCCAAATGTCATCTCTAATTGTTTGGATTCTCTACATGAATTCTATATATGTCCAATAAATCAAACTTATTAATTGTATTGTTCAAAATTTCTGTCCTTTCTACTTTTTTGTCTCCTTGATGTAATAATAATAGTGTGTTGACATCTCCTGGTACAAGATGAATTTGTCAGTTTCTCTCTGAATTCTATTAATTTTTTGTTTTATATACAGTATTTTGAACCTATTTTATTAAGTTTATAATATTCAGATCTTCTTAGTAAATGAAACATTTAAAAATCATCCTATAGAGTTCTTACCATTTGCAACAGCATGGATGGAACTGGAGAGCATTACATGAGTGTGTGGGGGGAGTAATGTGGGGATAAGGACACATATGTAATAACTTAATCAATAAAAAATATAAAAATCATCCTATATAATAAAAGGCTAATATGCAAATTGTTCCCTCAGGAGTTCCACTGATCAGAAGTTCAACTGCTCGCTATGATATGTGCTGACCACCAGGGGGCGGCATGGAATGAAGGAAGGCTCTGTAGGCAGCTGACAGCTGGGGGAAGGAAGACCCCGGCTGGTAGCTGGATGGAAGGCCCAGGCCAGCAGCTGGAAGCCCCCAATTGACCCTGATCGCCAGCCAGGCCTAGGGACCCTACCCATGCATATATTTCGTGCACTGGCCTCTAGTTATTTAACATTATTTTATATCCATAATAATGCTTTTTTCAAAAGTCTATTTTGTCTGATATTAATAAAGCCATTCCAACTTTACTTCAAACATTTTCAAGTCCTTGTACTTCAGGTAGGTCTCTTGTAAACATCATAGAATTAAGCAGTACTCAGCTTCCAAGATAGACCCCAATGAGTTGTGTCTCCCAGATTCACATCCTTGTGTAGTCCACTCCAAGATGAAGTAGGGCTAACCTGTGAAACCAACAGGATATTGTGGAAATAGCAGTTTGACTCCAGAGGCTAAGTCATAAAAGAAATTGTGTCTTTCATTTTGCTTTCTCTTGAATCACTTGCATAGGAGGAAGCCAATCACCATGTCATGAGGACATTCAAGCATCCCTATGGAGAAGTTTACACATCAAGGCACCGTGACCTCTTGACAAAAAACCAGGACCAATTTACCAGCCTGTAAATGGGCCTCCTTGGAAGCAGATCCTCCAGCCCCAGTCAAGCCTTCGCATGACTGGTGTCCCAGCCACCATCTGAGAGACCCTGAGCTAGAACCACTGAGAAAAGCTAACCAAGTACAAAATAATTATTTCTCAGCTCCTACAAAGAAATATGGTCTCTTGTTGTTCTTGAAACTTAACTCTCTTAGTGAGTCTTATTTTTTCCACTTTAGATGGAGAAATGGCTATAAAGAGATGTTTCTGTGCCCTAAAAAATGACAAGGCACATGGAATGATAAATGGACCTCATTGTTGGAGACATAATAACATGTGGAAGGGACTGGCAAATTGGAGAGAACATACCCATCCAAAGACAGAAAACCCTCCTCTCTAGCTGATATTTCCTTGTGAGAATGTGACCCAGTTATGTAAAACCAGCCAGTCTTCCAGAGGAAGCCAGAAATCCACATTTAATGTAAAATACCCTAAGTTTTTAATATTGGCTCAAAATTTAAGCGCGCGCGCGCACACACACACACACACACACACACACACACACACACACACACAAAGTCATGTGCATACACCTGACTACTTTGTGGGAAAGCGAGGGCCAGAAAAGTTTAGTCACTTTCTCAAGGTGGAGAATGAAGTAGGTGGAGACTCTGACCTCCAGGAATAAGAGGTGTTTGCACCTTTACTGTCCTTGCCTTTAAGCCAAGCTGTGCTCCACTGTGAGATGTCATGCTGATGTCCATATATACTGTATACATCAAATTACGGCAACTAATTATTAGTGGTAGGCAGGGATGCCTGTGTGTCTGTCCATCAGGGGAGGCAACTAGCTCTGGGTCCAGAGAAAAGCCAGTCAGAACAGTAAGTGAGTTTTACAACAAGGATTATAAGATGTATCAGTAGATGCTGCTCTGTCTGGGATACTGCTTGGGAGACTTGAATTATTAATAAAAATTCTAGGAAGCCAAGTGGCTTTTTAAGGTCCTTTATCCAATTAAAGGAAGACAATTCCATGTGTATTTCCAAGCATCATTATTTTTTTATTTTGAAAAATTTATACTGATGTACAATTTCCATAGAGAAAGTACACAGATCATAAACAACAGTTCAACAGTTTTTCACAAACTAAACATCACCCCCCCACCCCTCGTTACCAGCACCTGGTTGAGAAGTAGAACATTACCAGCATCCTGGAAGCTCCCCTCATGCTTCCATCTAGTCACTAAATCTCTTCTCCAAGGGAAACCACCCTCCTGACTTCTAACAGCATACATGAGTTTGCATTTTATGCAAGTGGAATAGCCAGTAAGTATTTTCTTAAATCTTGTTTCTTTCACACAATATTATATTTGTAAGATTCATCCACACTAGTTTATGGGTGTAGATCATTCTCATTACTTTATAATAATTCTTTGTGTGAACAGCCTACAGAGGATGTATCCATTCTTCTGTTGGTGGACCTTGGATAGTTTCCAGTGTGGGGATATTACAAATAGAGATATTGCTAAGTTTGGTTCATTGTAAAGAGGTATTAAAAAGTAAATCAAGATATTTTTTTTTACTGTGCTCTTTCAGCATCAAAAAAAAAAAAATTCAACTTTTTTCAGGGAAGCAAGAATTCGATCAGGTCAAGAAAGAATACTAGTATTTTTGCCCTGCTGGTGTGGCTCAGTGGTTGAGCACTGACCTATGAACCAGGAGGTCACGGTTTGATTCCCAGTCAGGCACATGCTTGGGTTGTGGGCTCGATCCCCAGTGTGAGGTGTGCAGGAGGCAGCCGATCAATGATTCTCTCTCATCATTGGTGTTTCTCTCTATGTATCTCTCTCTCCCTTCCTCTCTGAAATTCACACGTGGCCTCTTCTCCCTCCTTTTCTCATCTGCAACTTACTTTGTAAGCTGAATTCTCAATAACTTTGTGTTTAATTCCCCCCCCCTTTTGTAACATTAAAAAAGCAAACATCATTTTAAAGACATTAAATACTATTCAAGCACATTGTGGAAAAAAATTGGAAAACACAGAGACGTTTAAATAAGAAAATGACCGACACGAGGAGAAAGAAGATGGCGGCGATATAGGCAGACGCGTCCCAGGTCATGTCCCGGAGCAAATGGAGTGAGCAGCTGTAACTAATAACACCCACCCGAATTGGCGAAAGTGCTCAGCTGGTGAGACGGTTTGCAGCCGGAAAGGGCAGAACTCCCCTGGAAAGGTAAAAAAACCCCAGGGATTTGGGCAGGAAAGTTTGCCAGACCTCTGAGCTGAGGGGGTCGGAGGGAGACCGTGTGGCAGACAGCCGCGTCCCTTGGGACAGTCACAGCCCCTGACTGGGGAGGGGAGATCCGCGGGATTCCTGGCTCCACCGGGGGATTTGAAAGCTGGGTTCTGTGATCACGGAGG
>NW_006286243.1:1093932-1107789 GCF_000327345.1 Myotis davidii
GAAAAAGAAAATGACCACCTCCTGCCATCTACATATAATGGTGCAAATATGTGAGCATATTGTTTCCAGTATTTTCTTCTGTCTCTCTTTCACATAGTTGAAATTGAACTATATATGCATATTGATATCTCCTTTCGCTTAAGCGTATACCAAAACTATTTTCCCACGTCATTTATAACTGCTCTTGAACATTGTTTTTCCTCGCTATGTGATAATCCATCCCACATGTATGCCAAAAGTTATTTGACTAATATCCTAGACGGGGATATTTAGGATGCTTACACTTTCATTTTGACAATTAGAAACAATGCTTCGGTGACTATCTTGGATGTAAATCTTTGTCCTCATTGTAGAGAATTTCCTTAGTTAGTTCCTAGAAGTGGAGTTTACTCGGTCCAGAATAAGGACATTTTAAAGGAGTCTCATACATCCCATGTTGCCAAGTTGCCTTACAGAAAGGTGCCACCAGCTTTAAGAACTGAGAGCACAGGAGCACACATTTCATTGCATCACACATTGAATACTGTTTATTATGGAGCATCTTTATACTGTTCTGTTTTAAGTATTTTAAAATGTCTCTTCTGATTTATTGACCTGTGAGTTATTTAGAAATTTCCAAAGGTATGAGGCTTAAAAAATCATTTGAATTGATTAAACTAAAAACTCAATTTAATTGTAGTGTGGTCAGAGAAGATGGTGCG
This sequence comes from Myotis davidii, assembly GCF_000327345.1. Classification (NCBI taxonomy): domain Eukaryota; kingdom Metazoa; phylum Chordata; class Mammalia; order Chiroptera; family Vespertilionidae; genus Myotis; species Myotis davidii. Next base: position 1,094,634 of record NW_006286243.1, read on the forward strand.
TTGAAATATTCTTTGAAATGTGTTGAGAGTTGTGTCTAATGAATTTTGTAAATGTTTGGGTGACTAACCAGCCCAATTTGTTTGGGGCTGAAGGATTTCCTGGGATGAAAGACTTTCAGTGCTAAAATCAGGAAAACCCTGAGCAAACTGGGCGGAGTCAGTTACTGGGCTGAGAATAGTGTGTGTTCTATAATTATTGGGTGCAGAGTTCTAAATAGGTACATTAGACCAAGCTTATTTACTGTTTTTTTTAAAATTTTAATTTGCGAAAATTATAGATTTGCATGCAATTGTAAGAAACAATACAGAGAGGTTCAGTGTATCCTTTACAGCTTCAGATTATTAATACAGATTATCTGTTTTATTTGAATTTAAGCAGTTTTACTTGTATACACACACACACACACACACACACACACACACACACACACTAAATGCACGTGCCTGTGTATTTAGTTCCGTACAATTTTATCAGATGTGTAGGTTTATGTATCCACCACCATGTCAAGATGTGGCCATCACAACAAAGATCACTCTTTTTGCCCTTTTATAACCACAAGCACCTCCCTCATGTTCCCCCTCCCCACTAATCTGTTCATTTCTACTTTTGTCATCTGAAGAGTGTTATATAAATGGAATTATACAGTGTATAACCTTCTGGGGTTGGCTTTTTTCACTGAGCATAATTCCCTGGAGATCCATACATGTTGTTTATCAGTAGTTCTTTTTTATTGCTGATTAGCATTTCATGGATGGATGGACCCCAGTTTAACTATTAACCCAATTAAAGACATCTGGGTTGTTTTCAGTTTTTGACTATTACAAATAAAACATCTATGTACATTCATGTACAGAATTTAGTGTGAACTGAAGTTTCCATTTTTCCAGCAGAATGCCCAGGAGTGTAATTACTGGCTTTCACAATTTTTTTTTTTAAAAAATCTCTATTTTGCTAATTTTATATACTTGCGCTATGGATAATTGAGACAGATTTTGAAGTTGATTTATCAATGTATGCATTTTGAAGCCATTTTATAAGATGCATACAAATTTAGAATTGTTATAACTTTCTGTCTGTACATTTGGAACCCCAGGTCCTTGAATAGTGGCTCTGGGTTCAGGAATCCTATTGTGCTCCTGGGATCAGAAAGTCCACGAGACAGAGCGGTTTGGACCCTCTAATTCTATGGCAATAATAATGTAGTCGCATAGTTACTGAGAACGTGAGATTAGTCTGAAGTTGTGTCATTCTTTTGACGACATTGTATCGCAAGCATGCCATCACCAGGATGATGGATGACCATGAAGGAAGGAAGTGAGCATACTGTTCTGTCCACAGATGTCTGTGCCCCTAGAAGAGAGGAAGTTAAGGAGGATGGCTTCCCTTCAGATGAGGTGCTGGCAGTACATGGCGGGAGCTGGTAGCCTGGCTTGTGAAATCTGGGGTGTTTACTTGGAGCGAACTGCCAAGAAAATTCTCTTTCCTGTGGAGTTCACGTTGGAGGAGAGATGCTACAAAGGTGTAAGAGAAAGGCAGAGATGAAGCCTGCTAGGAATCTTTCCTCCCCTGAGCTTCTTGTGCATTTGTGCTAGTAAATACACCCTGGAGAACTTACTCCGTAGGCAGGCCGAGGTCAACTCATCCATCCCCCTGTCTCTGGGCAGCAATGTCCCAAGTGCCTCCAACAGTCGCATCTTCCCATGTGTGCTTAGTCTCTTAGTCTATCTCTCAAGCCCAGCTTTGGTGGCCCTTACACGTTCATCCTCAGTGATCCCTTTTCCTGGAGCCTCATAGCACTTTTTGTCCTCATAACCCTAATTTAGCAAAACTGTTTTAGGATGACACCGTCCATGAGAGCAGGGCTGTGTGGCAAGTTGTTTCTGCCTTTATTACTTTCCTGTTGCTGCTGTAACACATTGCCACAAACTCAGTGCTTAAAACAAAAGAAATTTATCTTACAGTTCTGGAGGTCAGAAGTCTGAAATGGGTCAAAATCAAGGTGTTGGGAAAGCTGGGTTCCTTCTGTAGGTTCTAGGGCAGAATCTTTCTGTTCCTTGCCTCTTCTGGCTTCTAGAGGCTGCCTGCATGCATTTGCTGGTTTGTGGCTCCTACCTCCCCAACCTCTGGTTCTGTGATCACATCTCCTTCCCTGACTCTGACCCTCTGGCCTCCTCATAGAAGGACGCTTGTGATTAGACTGGGTTCACCTGGATACTCCAGGATAATCCCCTCGTCTTCATTGCTTTAATTTAATCACATCTACAAAGTCCCATTGACATTCACAGGTTTTGGGGGTTAGGATGTGAACATCTTTGGGTCATTCTGTGATTGGCTGTATCTGCTTTTGTCTTCTCGAGCTCCATGGCCTCATTCAGGTCCTCCTTGTGCCTCTTCTGGAATAGTCAATCAGCCAGCTGACTGGTGTGTCTCCCTTCATCCATCTTGCTCCTCTAAAATCCAGGTCAACTGCAGCCAAGTTGTTTTACCCAGAGTCTGCTGAGTAAACACAAACCCCTCACCCTGGTTCAAGGTCCTTGGCAAATTCTCTTACCATCCTTTCTTGTCTTATCTCCCATCATTTCCTTTACATGCTTTAACTACCAGCCCATTTAGTGATTTATTTACTTTCACATGCCCAGAGCTTCCTGTTTCTATGCCTTTACTTCCTTTTTTTTATTGCTTAAAGTATTACAAAGGGTATTACATATGTGTCCATTTTTCGCCCCCGCCATAGACAGTCCCCTAGCCTCCCCTATCCCCCAGTGTCTTATGTCCATTGGTTATGCTTATATGCATGCATACAAGTACTTTGGTTGATCTCTTACCCGCCTACCTCCTGCCCCTCAACCCTCCCCGGCCTTCCCGCTGCAGTTTGACAATCTGTTTGAGGCAGCTCTGCCTCTGTATCTATTATTGTTCAAAAGTTTATAAAGGTCTCAATTATCCACGAATGAGTGAGATCATGTGGTATTTTTCCTTCATTGACTGGCTGATTTCACTTAGCATAATGCTCTCCAGTTCCATCCATGCTGTTGCAAATGGTAAGAGTTCCTTCCTTTTTAGAGCATCTATGCCTTTACTTCTTGCTTTACATCTGGAAAGCCCTTCGCCTCTCATTTCACCTGTCAAAATCCGACTGGGCTTTAAAATGCGGATAACTGTGGGCCCAGAAATTCCACATGTAGGAATTTCATACTATGGAAATAATCCTGAGGGTTGGGCATGGATAAAGTCTCAAGGTAAAGTTCACTGTAGCCTTGTTAATAAAAGGAAAAATTAGAACCAACCGAAATGAACAGCCAACAATATGGAACTGATTACATAAATTGTGACTATCACAAAGTGAAACATTACACAGTGAACAAAAGCAAAAAGAACACAACAGAATTAATGAATCAAAAGATATTTATAATATATTCAAAAGCAAAATAGCACTTTACAGAACCCTCTGTGTAGGACGATTTTATTTAAAAATTATATTACATATACATTTCTTAAAAAGTGAAAGTAACATACTAAACTGTTGATGGTGGTTATTTCTGGGTAGTAGCATTATGGGTGATTTTGATTTTCTTATTTTTATTTGTCCATACTTTAAATTTTTTCCTCTACAATGGCCACATATTACTTTAGAATAACAAAAAAGTAGTTGAAATTATTAAAAAAATTTTTAAATATATTTCATTGATTTTTTTACAGAGAACTAGAAACATCAATGAGAGAGAAACATTGATCAGCTGCCTCCTGCACACCCCCCACTGGGGATGTGCCTGCAACCAAAGTACATGCCCTCGACTGAAATCGAACCCAGACCCTTCAGTCCGTAGGCCGATGCTCTATCCACTGAGCCAAACCAGTTAGGCTGAAATGATCAAAATTTATTCTATCCATCCTAGCCAGGCCAGTACAAATTCCTCCCCTTCCTAAAGCTTTCCTGAGCCATCATCCTGGGTGAAGGCGAGTACTGTCTCCATTGACCCTCCAGCACTGTTTGCAAGCTCTTAGCACACCTTATTTTCATTTGAGAAATCACTACAGTGCAGCCCACAGGTGTAGAGCTCCATCTCCGTGCTGTGAGGCTGCAGGGTGCTCTCTGCCTTGGGAGTGGGCATGTGTGCCATATATCACAACCCGAGGTAGGACGCCAGGCTGTGAGGTGACTTGGAGGGCCATTTTGTTAAGGGACCTGGCCCTGTGTCTGGAGGTGGGCATAGCCTGGGAAGGCAGGTTGCTTTCAAAATTCCATTTCTGTTCTCATGAAACTCGTGGTCTGATTAGGGTGATAAGGCATTAGCACATGGCATGTTTTTAAATATATACAAAAATTGCTAAGAGACACCTTGTGAGTCCTTGCCAAATAAACACTATGAGGTCATAGGAGGGAGAGGTCACCACCAGTCATGGCAGCGGAGATGTGCTCTGGACTGTTGAATTGCATCAGACCAGTGCAATTAGGCCCCAGGCTGTATACATACACATGGCTCAGACACTCATGTAGATCAGGGCCATTGGCTAACGTGTACGGCTCTCATTTCAAATAGCATGCTTTTCTCTATAAAGAACTTCATCTAACCCCAGGAAGACCAACAACCTCAGTGGAAATATTCACTCAGACAAATTTCCCTGGGCAATTCTCAAATGTACTAATCAATCAATTGCAATCAACATATAAAATATCTATTAATGTCATTGGGTTAAACTGCCAAATGGAAAACTTGATGGCTTGGCCTCTGACTTGGGTTCTCCCTAAGACAATGGTCCTTGTGGTGACAGCATGATTCTAGCTGTGCTCAGTGGAGTTCGGGTTGGAGAGATCACTCGGTAGCCTTAGCGGATGCTCCCAGCCCTGGGCTCCTCCCACGGCAGCAGCCACACCCTCCACTGCCTTGTGGGTTTCTGCAGCAATCTTAGGAAATCAGGACCTCAGTTCTTATTCATCTGAGTTCTCCTGTATGTAGAGAAAACAGTCTCAGTATTCCAGTTAGGGTGTTACACTGTGCTAAAAAGAAATATGAGTGTTATTTAGAAATGAGCAGTGCTGAGTGTCATACCAGATATGCCAAAATGGGTCCTGACCCTGGTCTGACGTCGCTGTCCCATAAGGGAGCAATCCTGTGACTTCCTGTGCAATTTCCCCCTGACCACAGTGATGAGGGCTTTTCCCCCTTTAACCTCTGTGCTGACACACTGGAGAGCAGCTGACAGCTTCCTCAGGTGTTGAGCAATTCTTTCTCAACTCTTTCAGCCCCGGAGTGACATTTTAACATTGTGTGTTCATTAAACACCACAGGGAGTTCAACAAAAATTACTGGAGTACCTATGTATGCCATACTCCATGCCAGGCACTTTGGAAGATACAAAGATGAGTAAGGCATCCTTCTTGATCCAAGAGATCAAAGACTAGAGGAGATAAGACTTACAAGGGAAAATGCATGATGGGATGGGTGCTACTGGAGATATCCAGGTGTGGCTTAGAGACAGGAAAGTGTTTTCTAGTCAGAAAGGGCGGGGGGGTGGGAGGGAGGGAGGAAAGGAGAAAAGGGCCCTGGAAGAATTACAGGTTTAGTGGAAAAAACAGGGACTTCTCATTAGATGGAAGTGGCTTCAGATGCTGGCTGCCTTTTTGTAACCATGTGATCTTAAGCAAGTTACTAAGTCTATCGGAGTCTGGGCATCCAGATTCAGATGAATGGTTGTTAGGAGGTGTAGCAGGTTAAATGGTGTCCCCAAAAGGTATGTCCACATTCTAACCCCCAGAACCTGTGAATGTGACCTTATTTGGAGAAAGGGTCTTTTGAGAAAGGTAATTAAGGATCTCAGGATGAGATCATCCTAGATCACTTAGGTGGGCCCTAAATTCAATGACAAGAGTCCATATAAGAGATACACAGAAGGGGGAACCACTGGGTGAAGAGAAGAAGACCATGTAAAGATGGACACAGAGATGGGAGTGATGCAGCCACAAGCCAGAGAATGTCTAGAGACACCAGAAGCTGGAAGACACAAGGAAGTTCTTTCTCCAAGAAACTTAGGAGGGAGCATGGCCCTGCTGACACCTTGATTTCAGATTTCTACAGAACTATGAGAGAGAACATTTCTGTTAGTTTAACCCACCCGGTTTGTAATTTATTACAGCAGCCCCAGGAAACTAATACAGGAGGATTAAGGGAGATAATTTATAGGAAGCAGGTGACCAATTCTTTCTCTACAGACGGGGAGGGTCATAAAAAGGTGAATAGCTGAGAGGAGGGAGAGGAGAGGAAGGCATTTCAGAGCTGAGCACAGGAGGTATCTGAGGAGCGATGCCAGTGGCTGATGGCAGATATTCTGGGGTGCACGGCAGTGTCAAGGTGGGTGTGTGCACAATGGGGACCCAGGAGGCAGTTAACTGTGCTGACTATGGGGTGTGAGTGCTGAGAGGAAGAGACCCTGGGAAATGAAAGAGGTAGGGCTCCTGGCTCACCCTGCTGCCTTCCTCCCAGCACTGTGCCCGCCTGGCCTACCCTTTCTTGGTGCTCATGATGGAGCTGAAGCAGTGGCCTGGGGAGCCAGAGGTTGCTGGACCCAGAGGTCATGCCAACAGGGCCTGGAAGTTTCTGGACTTCAAAGGAGTCGTGCGGGCTTGGGAAGCAGGGAGCAGCAAGAGGGGTGGACCAAAGATGTGAGCGCTTTGATTTTGTTTTCTGAGCACTTTGTAACCTCCTGGATCACCCTACCTATGAAGAAGGTTAGGTTTAATTTGATTTCAAGGAAATAAGATGATGCGATAAAATTTGCAAATGCACGTTTATAGACTGTGATTCATATTCAAATTTGAAGATAAATGTTGAAAATGTTTGTAATATTTTTGGAAGGCCACTCAAGAAACTGGTAAGAGTATTGCCTCTGAGAAGGAAACTAGGGGGCTGATAGGGTGGCCAACTGTCCCTGTTTGCTGAGAACTGTCCCAGTTTTAGTAATGAAAACCCCGTGCTCCCAAAGGTCCTTCAGTTCAGGGCAAACTGGGACAGTGGTTATTCACCCGGGCAGGAGGGAGATTTGACTTTTTCCTGTGTATCCTTTCCTCCACTTGGTGTTTTGTACTTTTCCTTTGCACCTGTGTCTCTTAGCCTGCTTTCCCCTGCCCCAAAAGAACATGATACAATTCCCCAAACTCCTGTACATGAAAAACAAAAACAAAAAACCAACCCAGCATAAGAAAAAATTAAAGTGAAGAACGGAGAAAACATTCACATATTAATGTGAGAGAAAAGAATACTATTCTTAATCTATAAAGAGCTTTTACTTATTAATAGGAAAAGCTAAACATTTCTGTTGAAAATGAGCTGACAATATCAGCAAGAAATTCACAAAAGAAGAAATACGAATGGGCAATATTAGTAAACCTTCCCCAATAAGGAAAAGGATGCATATTAAAACAGCAAGCTTATACCCGTGTTTGCCAATTAAATTACCAAATAATAATAAAAAATAACCGTCTTAGTCAGCTCAGGCCGCTATAACACAATCCCATAGACTGGATGGCTTAAACAAAAGACATTTCTCACACTTCTGGACAATGGAAAGCCAATACCAAGGTGCTTGCAGATTCAGTTCTTGGGGAGGGCCTGCTTTCTGGCTTGCAGACCACTGCCTTCTTCTTCATCTTTTAAAAAAAAATATATTTTTATTGATTTCAGAGAGGAAGGGAGAAGGATAGAGAGATAGAAACATCAGTGATGAGAGAGAATCATTGATTGGCTGCCTCCTGCACACCCTACACTGGGGATAGAGCCTACAACTTGGGCATGTGCCCTGATCAGGAATTGAACTGTGATCTCCTGGTTCATAAGTTGATGCTCAACCACTGAGCAACACTGGCTGGGCAGACCACTGCCTTCTTGATGTGTCCTCATGTGGCCAAGAGAAAACTCAAGTGTCTCTTCCTCGTCTTATAAGGAGACTAATCCCATCATGGGGCCCCACTGTCATGACCTCATTTAATGTTAATTACCTCTGAAAGGCCCCAACTCTAATGCTATCATGTTGACTGTTAGAGCTCCAACACATGAATTTTGGGAGGGGAGGCAAACATTTAGTCCACAAAAATAGTAATATGCTATGGAAGGTAAATTGATATAATTCTTGGCAGGATGTATAAAAGTCTTAATAATTTTTATGCCCTGTGACCCAACCATTTTTTTTTTTTTTACTTCTAGGAATTTGTTTTAAGGAAATTGGCCGTGTGTGGGAAGATGGGTGTGAAAGGATGTTGGTCATTCTGTTATTTGTAAGGACAAAATCAACATGCCAAGGTCACTGGCTTCAGGGCTGTATCTTTAAAAAAATGTTTTTATTGATTTTTTTTTTTTTTGAGAGAGAGAGAGGAAGGGAGAGGCATAGAGAGATAAAAACACTGATGGGAGAGAAGCATCATCGATCGGCTGCCTCCTGCACGGTCTTTACTGGGGATAGAGCCTGAAACCTGGGCATGTGCCCTGACCAGGAATCGAACTGGTGACCTCTGGTTCATGCGTCGACGCGCAACCACTGAGCCATACCAACTGGGCAGGGCTATATCTTTTAAATGAAAATTTCAACCATATAGAAAACTAGAGAGGATGATATAAAGATATCCATGTCCCACCCAGCCACTTTGGTCCCATCTTAACATGTTTCCATATTTGCCTCATATTTTTGAAATTATTAAATCAATGAAATATACACAGAGAGGTATAACCCCTTATGTAACATTCTCTGGATCCCTCCTTCTTTCTTCCTACCTAGAGATATCTCCATTCTGCACTTAGTGATTATCACAGCATGCATATTTACTTTTCCCACAATTAAACATATTTACAATCAATAATACAGTTTTATTTTACATGGTCTTTTTAAGAAATATATATTTTTATAGATTTCAGAGAGGGAAAGATAGATGGAAACATCAGTGGTGAGAGAGAATCATTGATCGGCTACCTCCTGCAAGCCCCACACTGGGGGTCGAGCCCGCAACCTGGGCATGTGCCCTGATCTGAAATCAAACCCTGACCTTCTGATTCATAAGTTGATGCTCAACCACTGAGCCACACCAGTCAGGCTTACATGGTCTTTAATTTGACATAAACGCTATCATGCTGTAGAAATCCTCAGATACTTGCTTTTATTTTTGTTCACCATTATTTTTGGGATTTGTCTGTTGGTGTGTGTAGCCTAGATGATTCTTTAACTGTTGTTTGGTATTTCATAGGATGAATGTGCCACAATTTATTCATGTGGTTGAAGTACATTTATGTTGTTTACATATGTTTGTGAACTGCCTTTGCTGCTGCAGTGAACATTCTGTGCAGGTTGCTTTGTGCACGTGGATGAATGTTTCTTTGGGAAGATGCCTAGGAGTGTGATTGCTGGGCCGTGGGCAAGATCATCCTTAAGTTTAACAGCTATTTCCACGTTTTTCTCCAAAGTGGTATACCATCTGTCCTAACAACAGTTAATAGTTCCAGCAGTCCCACAGCCTTGCCAATCTGATGGGAAGATAACTAACTGAGGTTTTATTTTGGAATTCCCTGGTGATTGATGGGGTTGAACGGTTTTTCATATGTTTACCGGCCCACTGGTTTTCGTCCTTTTCTGTGAATTGTCTTTCCATGTCATTTATCTATGTCCACTTGCTTGTATGTCCACTTAGATTCTTTAAAAAATTAGATATAATTGACATACAATATTATATTTGTTTCAGGCGTACAACATAATGATTTGATATTTGTATATATTGTGAAATGATCACCATAATAAGTTTACATTCATCACCACACAGAGTTACAAATTTTTTTCCCTTGTTATGAGGACTTTAAACATTTACTCTCAGCAACTTTTAAATATACAATGCAGTATTATTAACTATAGTTACCATGCTGTAGATTACATCCATGACTGATTTATTTAGTTTGTACCTTTAACCCTCTTCACCCTCTTACCCCCCACCTCTGGCAACCACCAATCTGTTCTCTGTACCTATGAGTTCAGTTTTTATTTTATTTTTATTTTTAGAGCCCACATACAAGGGAGATCCTATAGTATTTGTCTTTCTCTCTTATTTCACTTAGCATAATGCCCTCAAAGTCCATTCACATTGTTGCAAATGACAAGATTTCACTGTGCTGAATAATATTACATTGTATATATGTATCACATTTTCTTTATTCCTTCATCCATTGATGGACATTTGGTGGCTTATATTTTACCATAATTCTGATTATTTCCATATCTTGGACACTGTAAATAATGCTGGAGTGAACATGGGGTGCATATACATTTTTTGAATTAGTGTTTTTGTTCTCTACAGTTAAGTATCCAGAAGTGAAGTTGCTGGATCACATGTTAATTCTATTTTTAATGTTTTGAGGAACCTCTATTTTATTTTCCATAGTGGCCGCACTGATTTATGTTCTCATCAATAGTGCACAAAAGTTCCCTTTTCTCCACATCCTCACCAACCCTTACTATTTCTTGTCTTTTAAAAATAGCCATTGTTTGTTTCTTAGTGACAATCTTAAATTTGAAATTGTCTGACTGATTTTTAATCCTTTGTTTCCACATTGATTTTCAATCAGATTGCCTAATTTCATGAAAAACCTTGTTCCATTTTGTTATTGCATTTGATTTATAGACCAAATCGAGAATAATTGGTAACTTTACAATATTGTGACTTAATATCAACACAGCGTACCTTCCCACTGGTTTTTATTTAATGTCTTGCAACAACATTTATGATTTTCTGCATATGGTATTGTGCAGATTTTATTGTATTTGTTGTTTTACTAATAAGGTCCCTTTAAGGTTACACTTTATAATTATACAGGAACATAATAGATTTTAAAGATAACCTTGTTTTAACAAGCTGCTTGACTCATAAAATTCTCTTACATAGAATTCTCTTATGTAGATTCTTTTATGTAGAATTCTCTGGAATTTTCCTATGTAGACAGTCATATATCTTCAAATAATAACTAATGCTTTTTCCTGTAGGAGCTATATACCTTGTATTTTCTTTTTTCAGTAATGGCCTGGACATCTGACCCAATGTTGACTAACAGTGATGATGTTGACTGTCTTTGTCTTGTTCTGGTTTTAACAGGGAAAGTGGCTTATATTTTACCAGAATTCTGAAGATTGCTCTGTTTCTTAGGTCAAGGACGTTCTTTTCTTCTTGTAGGTCACCTAGATGTTTTTGTTTGCTTGTTTTCCATAGTGGATGTTGTTGACTTTTACTCAAAGCCTTTTCTGCTTTGCCTTATAATTCAATAATTTTGTCCTTTCTACATTCTGAGCTTATGTTATGAAGTACATATGAATCTTTAATTCTATCTTCCTGCTGCATTCGTCTTTTCACCATCTTTTATCCTCTTTGTCTCTAATAACACTTTCATTCTAAGAAGTGCTTTGTCTGAATGTAGTAGAATCAGCTTTCTCTTGGTTGTCATTTGCCTTTTTCTTTTTCCCCCTTGCAGTCTCTGTATTTTTATGTTTCCAGCTCATCTCTTCTACATTGCTGAATGGTGTGTCTTTCAAAATACACCTACTCTGATAATCTCTTACTTTTCATTGTTATTTACCAATGGTTAGATATTTATTGTTGTATTTTGCTATTTGCCCTACTTTTTCCATGTTTTCTCCCAGGTCAATCTAGTTTCCCTAATTTCTGTTTTCCCCCATTGGTTTGGAATATGTACATTCAATTCTATTCTCTTAATAGCTTCTCTTAAAATTTTACTATGCATTCTAGCCTTAATAAAGTCCAGTTATCACCTCTTTCTTTCTTCTGAGCAATACAGAGATCTTAATACCCTTTCACTCTCATCACACCTCCAATTAGGTGCTATTGCTCATCTGGTATTTTGGTTCCAAAGCAATTTATCATCATTATTGTTATTTTTATGCAATCACTGCCTGTTCATATGTACCCCAGTGTTAACAGGCATGTGCTCTGACGGAGAATTGAACCAATGACCTCTCAGTGCATGGGACAATGTTCAACCAACTGAGCCACACTAGCCAGGGTAAGAAGGTATATCCTTTTAGGTAGATTTCTGTTTGTTTCTGCCAGGAAACCCAGGTATTGACCTCAGACTAACATCTGTGTCACTTCTCAATGTGGGAGTTTCTGCACCACGTGGGAATGTCAGTTTTAACCTGAAACCTATATGAGTGCAAGCTCATGGCTACAAATTATATAGAAAGACTTACTGTCCCACCGCCAAAACAGATGGAGATAAACAAGTTCTTGTCTTCTATGTTGGTGCTGAATTTTTCTCCTAGTCCACCATTGGGAAACTGGTTCCCTTCTAGGGTGTCAGCCTGGTGCAAGGGTCTTGTTCCAGGGCTCCTCCTGACTCAGGCCCAAAGCCTCATTTCCTGTTGTTGCAAAGCTCCAGGCTGGAGGAAACCAAGAATGGATAACTACAGAGGCCTGCCCGCTTCCTGCTCATTTGGGTGCTTTCTCTCTTTGATCCTTGGAGATATTATTTCCCTCCCAGTGTAGCTGTGTATTTAAAGGACATTTGTCGTATTTAACACAGTATATCAAGATATTTTGTAGTAAATGGATTTTACCTAATTATTAAAAAAAGCTGGAAATTGGAAATCCTTAAGTACCTTTTCTATTATGTTATGGCGATTCTGCCTCTTTTACCATTTTTTTTCTTGGGAATATTCATCTTCTCCTAGACTGATAAAAGGAGTGATTGAGTGTGAGGTATGTGTGTGGGAAAGGGAGGAGGTTGGGGACATGATGGTTTCCCAGTCTTAGGGCAGGTTAGGTGTCACATGAGAAGCAATGAGGTGGGCTTCCTTACTTAAATGTCTTAGGTTGCCTGTCGTCATGCCTGGAATCCCACTATGAGAGTCACATTACTCCTCTACTTATTTTTATTTTTAGAGAGAGTGGAAGGGAGGAGGAGAGACAGGGAGGGAGAAAACATCAATGCCAGAGAGACACATCGTTTGGTTGCCTCCCGTAGGTGCCCTGACTGGGACTAGGGATAGAGCCTGCAAAAGAAGTACATGTCCTTGACCGGAATTGAACCCAGGACCGTTCAGTCCACAGAACTATGCTCTACCCACTAATCCAAACCCGCTAGAGCTATTCCTCCCCTATTTTATCAGCTACCTCTT
>NW_006286243.1:1107855-1123259 GCF_000327345.1 Myotis davidii
GGAATTGGAGGTTGAGAAGAAGGATTGGTGTGTGTGTGTGTGTGTGTGTGTGTGTGTATAAGGTCAGGGGACGAGTGGTAGAAGAATCTTTAGGAGGACTATTAGAAGCAAACCATCTCAGTCATCATTTTACAAAAGCCTGGACTTCTGACCAGCCCCTCATCTTTCACTTATCCATTAACCCTGGCCAGGACCCAAACTGACTGTTTTTGTCAGGGGCCAGAACAGGACCATTCAAAATACCTAACGTGAACAGGAAGCATTAGTCCTGTCCTTCCTCTAAATGTGGTGACTAAATTGGCTCAGGTTGAGGTGTTTTCTAAACTTCCCTAAAATCTGGCCTTAGAAGCCGGATCTGGCTGGATTCCTCCCTGGCCTGGACCCGCCTATAAGGGGAGGACCAGGGATGAGTGTTAGGGGGCATGAGGAGGGCAAGGCAGCTCATTATGGCAGCTGCCAAGAGGTCTCCCACCAAACTGTTGAAAGCCTTATCGGCTTGGAGGTATTTCTAATACCATTTCCGTTCATTGTTTCCTCTTGGTCATTAAGAGGAGGCCAGTCCCCTGTTGTGGCAGTCCGCAGCCATTGCGGTGGGAAGGGGGTGGCTGGTGGACGTCACCACTTGGGTTTTATCTGCCTGGCTGCAGGGAGTCCGCAGCCCCTGGGCCAGTCAGCAGCAAGCCAGGGCAGAGCTGCGGCACCCCATCAGTGCAGCAGCCACTGGAGAGCATGGCCTAGGGCTGGCGGCCGCTGCGTGCCTGTTTCCCAAGGGATCTTGGAGATACCTGCAGCCCCAATTGCAGGGGAAGGTATGGTCTTCTGGGAGGAGGGCTGGCTCAGTTGTGGGAGAAAGATCAAGGCTGACCCCTCCCCCTGGGGAGCTGGGCTTCTCACTCCCTGGACTAGAAGTGCCTTGTTTAGAGGGTGATTCAAAGCCAGGGACCAACCTAATGCCCCCTCGTCCACTTGCCTCTGGGGGTCCCGTGGCTGCTTCTGTTCCTGCCTGGGCTTTACTGCTTATACTACTCGACTACAGGAGACTGGAGCAAGCCTTACCCTCACCTCTGGTACTTTCTGGGAGCAGCCTGCTGTGCCTGTGTGTGGGGAGGCTGTGGGAGAGGGCATCTGCTTTGGGACCAAGACTTGGCCATGACTGACATCAAAGTATTCCTTCCACATACAGTGGGGCCTTGACTTACGAGTTTAATTCGTTCTGTGACGGAGCTCATAACTCAAGTTACTCGTATGTCAAATTATTAAAGTGAACGAGTGAGACTCGTGATGCTGGGCTGTTGTTGTGGCGTTCACTGTGACGTTCGCTGCGCCAACTAGCAATGGGGTATCTGAAGCTGGCTCATAACCCGAATTTTAGCTCACAACTCAAGCAAAAAAATCGGCCGAGAGACGACTCGTATCTCGAAAAACTCGTTAGTGGGGACACTTGTAAGTCAAGGCCCCACTGTATATGTAATAGATGGGGTTAATCTCTCTTTGTTTGGCTGGCTGGGGTATTGGGTGGGAAAGGAGTCACCTCCAGTGAATCTCAAGGGACAGATTCCACACTTAATTTAGCAAATGTGACAGGGGCTCTAAGGGATATGTGCTCTGCCAGCCAGTGTCAATTGTCTCTCCCTGGTGGGCCACACAGTGGGTACTCTTGTCCAGGCTCAGGGCTGCTGGACTTCTGAACATCGATCAGATCAACTGCCTGACATCTCCTGGGTACTGGGGGATGGAGATGAGTGAGGAGCTCATGGTACAGCAGGGGTGACTGACCAGCAAATATGGTTCCTGAGTGTTCTCCAAGTTGGGGTGTCTGGGTAGGAACAAAAGCAAAAGATAGTTTCTACCCTCCTGTTTGCTGCCAAGTGTGGAAAGGGCAGGAAGGAATTAGGTGTGAACTAGCTGTTAACTTCTGCAGGCATGCAGGGAAATGAGAAGGGCCAGGCTGGCCTGGAAGCGTGCAGAGGAGAAGGCGGAGCCCTCCTCACTGTCCTAGCTCTGAGACTGCTATTTGGGAAAGGAGCTGGGATCCTGGCTCACAGTGATGACTACTCTTGGGCCCGGCCAGGGACTTTGTTTTGGGACCAGCACTCCATGTTCAAAGGCAAACTCAGGCCAATGAGGATCAATCTTTTCTCTTGCTTAAAAGTAATGTTCTTTCCATTTCACACATGGACAGTAGCACATACCAGCAGCCATCTATGTGGGCAGTGACCACCAGCTCATTTCTCCTGCTTCTCTGCAGATGATTCCTGCCAGGCTGGCGAGGGTGCTGCTTGCTCTGGTCCTCACCTTGCCAGGTAGGTACCAAAGTGCTCCCACTCTCCACTCCTGCCCCAGGACTATTGGGAACAACCCCCTTCCAGAAATAAGCAGATGTGTCTGCAGCTCACCTGTGTCCAACCTGGGTTAGGCCAGAGTCCCTGGTTGCCTGGTCAATTCCTCTTGGAGAAGTTCTGCAGAGCCCCCTGGCCCTGACTTGTGTTCCTCAAGGAGCAGGTGCCTGCAAATGCCTTCTTCAGTCGGGGAATTAATAAGTACAAGGGCCACCCAGAACAGTATGATGGGGCAGGAGTGTGGGGAGAAAGGAATCCAAGACGCCGATAGGTTACTAGTTTTAGAAGGGATTGTGGAGGTTATCTCATTGAGCCTCTCATATTACTGATGAAGAGACGGAGGGTCAGAGAGGAAAAATGCTCCAAAGTCACACTGAGCCAAGACCAGAGGTCAGGTTTCCTGGGTCCCAGGCCAGCACCTTTTCACTGCATTGCACCGTCTTCCTTCTGTCACTGAGATTCTGAGCCTGTGAGTGGCAGGAGGGACCTTTTTCTGACCCTGGTCTGTCCCCACTTAGACCACTCAGGCCAGCAGCACCCAGTCTGCGGCACACAGGTTAGTCTGGGACAAAACATACATGGATCACACCCTCTGAATCTTCCAGCTGGGGACCCAGAAAATGGATTTAACAGATTTTCTGATGTTCCTCACCTGCCAACACACACACACACACACACACACACACACACACACACACACACAGTGTGAGGGTGGAGTAAGCATATGACCCTGTAGGCATTAACACTTTATAGATTCTGTGTCTCAGACATGTCGGCTGATCTGTTTAGAATTAATATGTTCAAGGTATACAAGTAGATTAATGTAGAAAGATGCCCATTACAATCAGAAAATGTGGAAAGTGCTAAAATCCTAACAATAGGGGGTTATACTATATTCATCTAATGTGAAGTATAATGCAGTCACTCAAATCATATTTTGGAAATCTATACAATGGTGTGCCAAATTCTTGAAAATATTGAGAAATTGGTTATAATTTGCATGGGATGATCACAATTTTATAAAAAAACCCACAATTGTGTATATGCTGTAAAACAGAAGAAAAAACATACTAAAATGTTAACTCTAGTTATTGATGAATGCTACTGATGGATGATTTTAACATTTTTGTATTTTTCTTCTGTATTCTCCAACTTTTCTATAATGAGCATGTATCACATTTTAAATGCATATGGAAATGGCATTAAACCAAATAGATTTCCTGAAAAACTGTTCCTCCGTTGTTGCTGTGAGTCCTGGGTCATATTTGGGGGCTGAAAGCAACAGGTTTAGCCTTGTTTAGGAGGGAAAGTACTTCCCCACAGCCCAATTTCTGTGAGATGCAGCCTCATTTCTACAAGGCTTTTTGGGCTGGTGGTCTCAGCTGTGCTCACCTGTGACCTCTCCCTCCAGGGACCCTTTGTGCAGAAGGGTCACTTGGCAGGTCACCAATGGCCCGATGTAGCCTTTTTGGAGACGACTTCATCAGCACCTTTGATGAGAGCATGTACAGCTTTGCTGGAGACTGCAGTTACCTCCTGGCCGGAGACTGCCAGAAACACTCCTTCTCGCTCATAGGTGAGTCCTGGGCACCGAACGGAGGAAGAGGGAGTGGGAGCCAGCTGAGCTCAGCCCTGGCATGTGGGGGTCTGAAGCGTAGGGGAGATTTCCTTACAACAGTGCCTGCTCTTGAAGATCCTGCAGAGAGCACCGTGGGGAATGGCCTTTCCATCACACAGGGCTCCTCTTGGCTTCTCCGTGGGTCTCTCTCCATGGAGCCTGGTGGGATGGAGAGTCTTCATGCTTCTCCAGTGATTGTGGCCACTGCTCTGGGTCCAGGCAACACTCTGGGAGCTCAAAGCATCAAGAGAAATGATGAAGTAGAAGGTGCTTTGTAACAGGCAAAGCCCCTAGCACCAGGCAAGGATCTCTGTGTGTTGGTGGAATTCAGAGCATCACACTAGTGTTGAGCACTTCCTGTGTTCTTGGAAAACTGCTGGTATCATGCCCAGGTCATCTCTGCACCCACACAGTAGTTCTGAGATGTAGGGACAGATATAATCGCTCCTGTCTCAAAAATGGAGAAGTCACAGAGGTTGTCTGATTCTATGACAGATAATAAAAGGAGGACCTGGGTTTTGATCTTGGGTTTGTCAGGGTGAAGGAACTTTCCAAGGCTGGAAGTGAGGCTGGAGGCAGTGACAGAAACTGGGGTTTGGTGACCTTCTCACTCTAAGAATTAATCAGATGTGTGTGCTGTGTGAGTGAGGGATGCTACACAACGTAGCAGAGGCGGGGTCCTCAGCCTTGGGGAGGTTGCGATGGCAATGGCCAGACCCACATTGGGGAGAAAAAAAGCAAGCCCTACTTTCCCTAGGAAATTGAAGGCTTAGGTCCTTAAATCTCAGGTGGTCCCAATGTTTATTTTAAGTGGATTTTTCTACCTTAAAAATTATGGTGCATTTGTCGGAACATGAATGAAACCTGAGGGCATTGTGCCATGTGAAATAAATCAGAGAAAGACAGATACTGTATGATCTCACTTATATGTGGACTCAAAAAGCAAAACAAAACAATGTAACAGCAAACTCATAGGAGAAGGAGACTAGATTTGTGGTTACCAGGGTTGGAAGGTGGGGAGTGGAGAACTGGATGAAGGTGTTCAAAAGGTACCACATTCCAGTTATAAGATGAATAAGTACTAGAGATGAAAGGTATTACATGCTGACTTTAGTCAACTCTGCTGTGTGGTGTATTTGAAAGTTGCTAAGAGAGTAGATCTTAAAGGTTCTCATTATAAGGAAAACACATTTTTATTTTTTCCTCTCTTTTAGTTGTATTATCTATCTATCTATCTATCTATCTATCTATCATCTATCTATAAAAATCATGATGGAAGTGGTAGAGACCTTCCACCTGTGATGGGTCTGGGGGGTGTCAGTGGAAATGGAGGGTAACGGGGAAGATTTTGAAAGAAGGAAATAATGATACCCTATGGCTTTGAGCTTCAGCGGTGTTTCAAGGAAGAGGGGTTTCCATGGAGACACTAGGGAGGGTTGCTGTCTTGACCCCACAGTGTCTTAGCTCTGCTCTGCTCCAGACTGCTTACCCTGGAGAAGGGTTTGTGAGCAATACATAATCACATTCTGGGGCGAGGGGGTTGAGCAGCATGTTGGAAAAGCCCCCTCCACTACTTAAACCCAACTCTGGAACCCTTCCCCTTATGGTTGCCCCAGTAGTCAGGGTTATCAAGCTATGTTGATGCCTCTGAGCTGTCGCTGTCACCTCCTCTAGGAAGCCCCCACCCCACCCCTTTCTAGAACTGGGCTCATTAACTTGTGCTGATGGGCAGTTTTTTTCCCCATGGGACCTGGTGGCTGAGTCCCCAGCAGGAAATCGAAGCATAGAAAGAACCAGAGTTGGAGTCATAAAACCTGTGCTCTCTAATCTGGCTCTTCATGGAGTGTCCTTAGGGGAGTCACACACTGTCTTGCAGCCTCCATGTCCTCATCTTTAAAATAGAGACACTGTCAGGACCAAGGGAGATATAATATTTGCACATGTAAAGTGTTACCCAAACCTTAGTGACTGAAAGCAGCCACCTTATAGGACGTGCATTTGTCTGATGGGAACAAGGTAGAGACCAGGGGCTGCTGGGTCCTGGGGCCATTTCTGTCAGGGTTAGGGTAACATCAACACCCTCCCCAACATGTTGGCCTGCCTCTCTGGCTGTCCTCTGAGTTTCGTGGCCAAGGAGGAATCGAAGTGCTGTGTTAGGCCTCTCTTTCAAAACATCTCAGTGCTCCCTCCTCTCCCTGCCCTGGGTCCTTATTCTTATAACAATTTGCTCTTGTCAAGTGTCAGTTTTCTGGCAGGTCATTGGCCTAGACCAGACTATGGACCACACTTTAATGGAGATTGGTTTAATTGATGGTGATGGTGAGTAAGGCATAGGGAGGAGAGAAGTAATCTGAGGAGGTTGGGCCTGAGAGGGGGGGGGGGGCTGGCCCTGCTGCTTCAGGGGCACAGGGCCAGGGGCCGGGGTCCAGCAGGCTTGGACACTGCAGGTTTAGTTCCGTGAGCATGACTGTGTCCTCGTACACAGCTCCGCTCCATTGTTCTCCAACGACATCCTGTTTTCTCAGTTCTAACTTGCAAATTCCCATTCCTCTCTGAGTGTCTGTGGACCTTGTACACATCCTGAGTAAAGTGTTTATGTCTCAGCCTGAAGGGCCGCCCGGTGCAAAGGGGAGGCCCTATCCTTGACCAGGCTCCTCCAGGGCAGGCAGGCAGGCTCCAGGGTCCCAGGCCAAGGCCACCAGCAGAGGGGAAAAGGAAGAGACGACAGGGGTCCTGCTTGGGGAGACTGCTCTTTTAAAGCCACCCTGCAGGATCTGGCTCCCAGGCCAGCCCAGAGAGAGCCAGAAACCCCCACCAACGTGCTGAGTCACTTCCCCAGCCCAAGCCATAGTGTCCGCATCAGCGAATGGCATCCGACCCGATTTCTGTTTCTCAGCGTTTGGATACGATCACCTGCATCAGAATCACAGGGGAGGGCGAAGTGTTCGTTTGGAATGCAGACTAGCCAGCTCCGCACTTGAATATTCCCGAAAGCACTCAGAGCTGCTCTGGCTCCGATGGCCAGCCTGCTTTCCAGGCTGCTGCTTCTCCAACATGAGGGGGAGACTTGTTCCCCACCTAGATCCTCAGGCACTGAGCTCAGGAGCCATGGGGAGAGCATCCCTGGTTTGCTCTGGCCTCTTGGGAGGTAGAGACCCAGCCCATCTTCTCCTAGCAGCTATGGGAAGTGCTAACCTGTAGGCAAGGAGTGTGGGTGTGTCCCCTCCACACTCTTCCACTCCTCCAGGCTCACTGGCAATTTCTAAAGGGTTGTCTTCCGAACGGCTGCACATCATGATTCCCTCGAGTTCTGCAGGGAGGGAACTAAGCAAAATAAAATAGAAGGCTGACCTAGAGTTCTCCCCTGCATTAGTGCTTAACTGAATCCTGGTGTCCTGTTAGGCAGCCGTGGGGCTAAGGGAATCTGGACTGTGAGTCAGAAAACCCAGGTGTGGGGTGGAGCCTCAAGTTAACTCTTCTCACTGGGGTGACTTTTCCCCAGAGGACATTTGGCAGTGTCCGGAACATTTTGGGTTGTCACAACCGGGGGTGGATGCTGCAGGTGGGTAGAAGCGGCCCACCACAAGGAAGTACCTGGCCCAGGTGTCATTGGTGCAAGATGGAGCAACCCTGCTGTAAACTCAGGCTTCCGTTTCTCCACCTGTAAAAGGGAGCCAGTCTAGATCAGAGTTTTTCACACCGAGTCATGCCCTGGGAGTCTTAGAATTAACTTACTGGATGTAACCAGCTTTTACAAAATTAATGGAATAAAACAGAAGACATCAGAGAATATCTGAGTGCATGGCACACGGTGAGGATAAGTATCATTGTGTGAAATGCATGGGTGTGGGTGTGTACGTACTGGTTCATAAAGGAAATTGTGTTTTTACTCTGCTTTTCTGGGGGAAAATGGTTTAAAGCCACTTGTTTTGATGATCGCCAAGATTCACAGTGCTGCCAGAGTAGGCTTTTCGGAATTGAAGACTTCTCCAGGATACATTTCCAAAACTCCTCTTGCTGCCTCCTGCCTTGAAGGAGGATGGGCGGCATCTGGGGCCTCCCTCAGCTGCCCCGGGGCAGCAATTCCACAGGCTCCTGGCAGTTCAGTCCTCACCAAGGATTCCAATCCCAGTCCCCTGTCCACTCGCGCCCCTAGATGGGTGATGATCCTGGGCAGCCAGCCCCATGTCCCCATGGGGATGCTGCCTCACACAGCACTCGGTGGGCAGTGGGCGCTGCCCATGAGGCTCCCTCCTCTGCTTCCTAATGCTAATCTCCCCTGGGGTCACAGAGCTGACCGTTCAAATACTTAAACCAGTACCCAGTCTGAGTCCCAGCTCTGTCATCAGTCACTAGCTCCATGACGATGGGCAAATTACCTCAAGTATCAGCACCCCCAACCCTGATGGACCTAAGTCCCACGGTCTGTGGGGCCAGGCTGCCTTCATCATTTGCTTGAACAGGGCGGGGCTCCATGCACCCACACACAGTGGGAGCCTCGGGGCTCTGTCTCACATTCTCCTGCTTCCTTCTCCTTTGACTTTCTGCTTCTGCTGCATTCTTGGCTTATCCAGCCTTGTAGGCTCTATCTTTCAACCTTGCCATGAGTGGCCTCTGGGCTGCCTACGCACCTGCTCAGCTCTGTCTCTGGGGAACAGCTGCTTTGCTGACTTTGCATCTGTGAAAGCTTGGAGGACTGACAGATCTGTGGCTGCAGGGTGGTGGCTCACCCCAAGCCTCCTGATGGTATCCAAAGCCTTCCTTACCCACCCCCAGTCACACACTCCTGGCTGACTTGTTCTCATGGCCCTTTCTGAATTTCCACGAAGGTGAGAGAGAGCCTGCTAAAGGGAGAGGCTCACAGGGAGTCCTCTCCTGTTTCCAGGAGGAACATGCCTTTGGCTCAGAGATGATAGACATACTGATTGAGTTACCCAGTGAATCAGGGACAGAACTGCCTGCCCATCTGCTCTATGAGGCTGGGGGTAGATGGCAGGGAGAACTGTCCTGATGGGGTGATAGGCTCTGTGGTTATTAGGGACGTGAATACCCTGACCTCTTGGGCTCATTGTACCCTCTCTGGCAGGCAGTCATGGATGGAGCCCGCTCATTCCAAGCTGGGGGTAGCATTCATTGTTAGCCCCAGCAGAGGCCGGGGAAGGGATTTAGTCTTTGCTCCACTGCAAACCAGAGGTTGTTGCCAGGCTGTCTCATTTGTTTGTGTTTTCAACATTTTATTATGAACATTTCCAAACATACAGAACAGGTGATAGAATAGGACAGTGGAGACCCATATACTCACCGCTTGGATTCTTCCATCAACAATTTACCCTTAGCTGTCTAGTTTCGTGTGTTTCTCTTTGGCTAATTTCTGGCTATCAGAAAGTTTGCTCCACTTTTTAAAGACATGCTAGCTGCGAAACTGTTTTAAGTGAGAATGCAGGGCAGGCAAGGCTAGTCAAACAGGATGAAAGCCCTTCATCTCGGTCGGCGTCTCCTTTGACTCCTGACTGTGGGTCTGGAGCTCTGCAAAGTGTGGTGTGTGGACTCAGGCCTTTCCTGGTGATCTCTGAGCTGCTAACATCATATCATTCAAGACTCTAGTCTTAGAATGGGCAAGTTCAGCGATTTCCAACAGGTATGCTGCACGAATATTTAAAACATGACATACCTGACTATTTAGTCAGGGGCACTGACCTCTTTTCCTGTAGATTCTCAAATAAAAAATGACAACAGCCAACACAATAATAGCTGTCTGGTGTGAATGAATCAAAATTATACCTATTTTTTTGTCAGATTGGCAAAACATGTATTTTTTGGGGTGCTGCAGAATTTTATTAATTAGTTTATGTGCCATGAGATGAAACAGATTGAAAATTGCTGGGCTAGTTCTTGTTTTTTTATTTTTTTAAAAAAACTTATTCTTATTATTAAAAGTTATACAGTTGTACCCCCTTTTCCCCATTGACCCCTTCTAGCCCCTTCCCTTTCCCCACTTCAGGCCTTCACCACACTATTGTCTGTGTCCATGGGTTATGCATACATGCTTATAAGTTTTTGTTGGGCTAGTTCTTCACATGTGACAGCCCTCACTGAAATTTCACCATAAACCAGTCTATTTTTTTTTTTTACTCATTCTGGTTGGTTATGAGTGTGTGTGTGTGTGTGTGTGTGTGTGTGTGTGTGTCCCAGGTGACCGCTGTCCTCCAGCAGCCTTGGTCCAGCTCAGGCCCCCATTGGGGAACTCCTCCTCGCAGACCTCTGCTGGGCTGTGACTGAGGCGGCTTTGTCCTTCACTCTCTTTATCAGTGGCCCCAGCTGTGGCAATAGGACCTCATGTCAACGAACCTCCCAAGTTTCCTGGACTTCCTTCCAAAGACATCCTTGCCTCCTCTTGTGTTGAGGAGCTGGATCCCACACTCCCCTGACCCTGCTAGGAGAAGGCACGTTTCCTCATTCCCCAAGTTAACTTTTCACCTGGGCCCCGGGCCCCATTTCTACAGGAGCCCCATGGCACTGTACTCCCCTCTTCCTCCAGCCCCCTCTTCCTCCAGCATCTTCCGTCTCGGTCTTCACTGGCTGTCATCACCTTTCCTATTTCCATCAGCTTCTCAGACTCTAAGCCTTGAGGTTAGACTCTACACTGTTCCTCTGTCTCCTTCATCTCCACTGCCTCTCAATCATCTTTGAATCCCAAGGGCCCTGCTCGAGCACCGGTTCTCAGGGACTAGCTGTGGGTTGCCAGGTCTTCCTAATGTTGCAAAAATGTGTCTCCACCTGTTTTTCTGCTTTTGTGTAACTGCCACCACCCGTATCTCTGTTTGTCCCTAACAACTGGACCATTGTCATGTAGTCAGAGACTATTTTATCATGTGTTTGGCTATCCAAAAATCTCTAAGGGCAAAACAGATTCTTTATTGTGTCCTAAGTAAGTTCCCCACACAGAATGATGAACTTTACTTACAGAATCTCTAAACTTCTTCCAGAGAGTAAAATCAGTAAATTGAGGTGGGACTTGTGAATCTCCATTTTAAACAAAGCACCTGTTTAGAGCTGTTCAATAACATTTTAAATAACCCATCCTAGAGTGCCTGTTACCAACAACTCACTTTTATGTGCTGCCTTACAATGTAGTCAATATTTTCATGCTCATTTTAGCTTTCTATTTAGATTGTAAACCCCCAGAAGAAAGAGGTCATGCTTTTACATTTTTCTTTTGAGAAATATAAGGGACTACTAGAAAGCTATGTATCCAGAAGACACTCAATAAATGTTTCTAGATGAATAAAATGAGTGAGCAATGAGATTTTGGGGGAGATTTTTGTTGCTCATTTGTTACATCTTTTGGGGGAAGTTTTCTACAGACATAAGGTTATAGAGGTGATGATTATAAATAAATGTATTAACTCTTTTGGATAATAATCACCACTCCTGACTCTTGTCTTTCAGGGGACTTGCAAAATGGCAAGAGAGTGAGCCTCTCCGTGTATCTCGGGGAATTTTTTGACATCCATTTGTTTGTCAATGGTACTGTGCTGCAAGGGGACCAGAGGTAAGTCAGAAGCCCCAGATGTCTGGGAATACCCCTTGCATACCCCCTCTAATTTTTAATGTGAAGAAGCTGGGGCCCAGAGACAGGAAGTAAATGGGTCCAGAGGAAGTCAGGGCTCCTGATGGCTGATCCGGGCCCTCAGCCACTTTACACCACAATGTGAACCCTTAGTCTGGGGTTGGGGTTGAAGGGTGGGAGAGACAGCCAGAAAATGCCTGAGAAGCCTACTTCCTGAGCTCATCCTTGTCCTTCCAGTGTCTCTATGCCCTATGCCTCCAAAGGGCTGTATCTAGAAACGGAGGCTGGGTACTACAAGCTGTCCAGTGAGGCCTATGGCTTTGTGGCCAGGATCGATGGCAGTGGCAGCTTCCAAATCCTGCTGTCAGACAGATACTTCAACAAGACCTGTGGGCTGTGTGGCAACTTTAACATCTTTGCCGAAGATGACTTTAGGACCCAAGAAGGTAAGCTTTACTGGGGTGCCATTTCCTGGAGGTGTGGTTATGCTCATAAACTTTCACTATGGCTCCTCCCCTGGCACGCCAGCCTCTCCAGGACCTCACCTCAATGTATCCCGCCAACCTTATCTCTCAGCATTCCATCTCACTGCTGGGACTTCCCGTCACACCAGATCTTGGAGCTCCTCAAACCCAACTTGCTTCAAATTTGAACTCCCCATAGCAACTTACACATGGGAGATGGTTGGTAAATGCTGCGTGAACAACGCCCCCTGAACCACTATGAAAAAACTTCATAGGTGAAATCTATACAGGAAGGACTCAACACTGCCCCCAAAGGCCAGTTTATGTGTGCGCGCGCATGTGTGTATGTTCACAAGCAATGCGGGTAATGTGGACAATGTGGAAATCACTACTAATTTTTGGTAATTTCAGTTACATAAATATTTAATTAGTGATGCTCCCTTGCAAAAACTGAGCGTTTGTATATGTTCTCCTTCTTCCTTATCACCTGACTACCCTTCTGATTAAGGGGTTAGTGTATAAAGAAACAGTTGGCTATTTTTTTCATTAGACTGGAAAATAGTAAGATCAGTTGTTTTTGTCTTTTCCAGCACTGATTTCTCAAACTTTTAATTGTTCAATATGTACCTGTAAGGCTATTAATTTTCCTTAAGTACTATGTTAGCTGTATCACACCAATTTTGATATGTAACATATTTTCACTTAGTTCTATGAATTTTCCAATTCCCATTTTGAGTTCTTTCTTAACCTATAAAATGTCTTTAAAATTTACAAACATTTAAAATTTTTTATTTCTCAGTTAAATTAGAAATTTGGGTAAATTTGTTTGTGGCCTAGTACATAATCTTTTTTTTGCAGTTTTTCTATGTATGTATTCTTTAATGCTGCAGGATTCTATATACACTCATTGAATTAAGTTTGTTAATTGTTTTAATCAAACCTGTGTCATTCTAGTAGACATCCTTATGCTTCATTTTGGATTGAGCTCCTAGAGTTTCACTTCATGGGAGGTCAAGGATGGAAGGATCTCGGAAGTCATCTAGTCTTACCGCTTATTTTACATATGAAAAATTGAGCTTAGAAGCATGGTGGAATCAACCCCAGATCACATAGGGTGATAGAAGGAAAGCTGAGACTGGGCCCTAGAGGTCTCAATTCTCTCTAGAGCTTTCCCCACCCAACACAAAGCCGCTTCTCTGCCTCTTTCTTAATATGGTATATTAGAAAGTGAGCTTACTTTGTGTGCTATGGAATAACCAAGAACCCAGAGAGCAGCCCTGTCATGATGCCCAGCACACATCAGAAACTCCACAAATTTAGGTCCCTTCCCTTTGGCTTCTCCCATGTATTGGTTTCCTGTAGTTGCCTTCTACCACAAACTTGATTGCTTAAAACATCAGAAATTTGTTCTTCCACAATTCTAGGAGGCCAGAAGTCCAAAATCAAGGTGTTGGCAGGACTGTACTCTCTCTGGAGGCCCTAAGGGAGAATCTATTCCTTGCCTCTTCTAAACACTATTGGCAATCTTTGACTCGTGGCTGTATCATTCCAATCTCTGCCTCTATCCTCATATCACCTTCTCTATGTGTGTCTCTGTTTGTTCTCCCTCTGCCTCTCTTTCAAAGATATATGTGACTGCATTTAAGGCATACTCAGGTAATGCAAGATAAACTCTTCCTTTCAAGATCTTTAACTTAATCACATCTGTTGCCATATAAAGAAATATTCTAGGTTCAGGGAATGAGGAAGTAAATATACCTTTGGTGGGGCATTATTTCCTGACATCACAGAAGCCAATTGACTACATTTCTAAGGTTCTGCTTTTCTTTTCTTTCCCCAGGGATAGTATGTCTCCTATTTCCCAGTTCATTATTTGATCTTAAAACATGCTTTACTCTTCTAGACCTGGCTGTGCAAAAAGGCTGCTTGCCTCAATGCTCCATTAAGCTCTTTGAAAGGAAGGTTGAACAGTGTTATTAATGCTGCTGCTGGCTGTACCTACTGTGCACCATGCCATGTAGGCCCATGAGGTCCTCACAGCGGTTGTGAGTAGCTGACAGGAACATGACGGTTATAAGCCCTAAGGCACAGATACCAGAGAGCACAGGGGTGCAGTGATTGGAGGGTATAGTTTCCATGTCACATCTTACCTTCATTCTGCAAAATATTTTGAGTATCCATAATATGCCAGATAAGAATTTAGAGATAAGGTACACAGCCTGTGCTCTGAATTAAGGAGCTCAGAGTTAAGTGGGGGTTGAATAGAAGCAAAAAGGATGATGAGAATTTTGAGAGAGGGAACACAGAGAAGGAGCCCACCCAACCCAGGCTAGGGGGGCGGACAGGGAGCAGAGTCTGTTCTGAAGGCCTTCCTGGAGGAAGTGGTTCAGGAGCTACATCTTGAAGAATGAGTTGAGGTAGTCAAGGCAGTAAGGAGGCGGAGAACATTTCACGCAGGGACAGTGGCATGCAAAGCCATGGAGAAGCGGGAATGGGTGGGCACACTCCTTATCTTTCATGCTGTCTTCCCCAAACTCTGGCTGAGCTCTGGAGGCCCATGCTCTGTCATGTTATGTTGTGTGCTGCGCAAAAACTACTCCCACCCCAGATGCCTATGTACGAATCTAATGGGAGTTGGTTCAGGAGATGACAGACGTAGAGTTTTTACTCAGAAGTCCTGGATCAGTATAAATGTGGCTTAATTTTCCTGAAACTTTTCTCCACAGGGAGTATGACCTCGGACCCCTACGACTTTGCCAACTCCTGGGCCATGAGCAGCGGAGAACAGCGGTGCAAACGGGCATCCCCTTCCAGTAGCTCTTGCAACGCCTCTGAGGAAATGCAGGTGGGCACAGCTCAGGCTGGACATGGTCTGGATGGTTGTAGGCCTTCTGGAGTTAAGAAGCAGAGGGACATCTGGCTTCAGATCCTCTACTTAGGGGAGCTGTGGGCCTACCTCTGTGGGTCCCTCTGGCTATTCAATGTAGGGTTCCTATGGGTCCCTTTCCTCCTGAAAACCAATGGTGGCTAGAGTCTGGTTAACCCAAATTCTAAAGCTATTCTGGGCCTGGAACTCTAAAAATGAATCTGGTCTAACGACTTGATATAGTGAGTGACTTTGTTTTTCTGCTTTATCCTCCAAGCTCTCTTGTCCCCAAATACTGCCATCATCACCTGCCCCTGTCTGAAATTCTGCCACTAGAAAACAATTTCTTTTTGGGTGCTCAGTAAGCAATTGTTTAAAGTACAAATAGGAGGGCCAGCACATCATTGGAAAGGGGGTTATGTGCAGTGGTGGAAACTGGGGAGGGAGGGGATGAAGTGGGCCTAAAGCGACCAGCTTGGGCATTGTAATAGTTTTCTGAGGCTGTAGTAAGTAGCAAATTATCTTGAACTTAGTGGCTTACAACAGC
>NW_006286243.1:1123314-1147887 GCF_000327345.1 Myotis davidii
ATTCTCGCAGTTTTGGAAGTCGGAAGACTGAATTTAGTTTCCCTGGCCAAGATCAAGGTGCCAGCAGGGCCTTACTCCCTCTGAGATGCTAGGTCAAGCATGTCAAACTCAAAGGCTAACAAAGGCCAAATAGACAAGGTTTAGGTGGGCTGCAAAAAAACAAAAGCTTCAATTTTCATAGAAACGTAAGTTTATTTTGATAGAGACATATTGAATACAAAGGCTGGAATAAATGAGTAATTGTTAACATAAAATAATAGAACATTTTAATAAAAATTAATACTTTTTTGAACATTAACTTACCAGACACCGAATAACTGTACAAATTAATAAGTGTAACACAAATAAACCTATTTTTCTTCTTCTCCGAAAGCAAAATATTTCCTGTTTTGCACACCAAACAAGTCAGTCCAAGACTAATGATGTGGCAATCGGCTGCTAAAATATTCACTGCTAGTATTAGTGGAGAGAAATGGTGCACCTGTGCATAAGGTGCATAAGGGAAATGAAGAGAACACAATTATAATAATCAGTCATTAGCAAACATTGTAGTTCGTTATTAATAATTATGTGTAACAGGATATTGTAAAAATTAAGTTACAAAATTTTTATTAAAACACTTCTTACATACCGTTATATTGGCTGGGCTGCAAAATATCCATTGTGGGCCACATGGGGCCCTCGTGCTGCGAGTTTGACATGCTCTCTCTAGGGAGATCCCCCTCTTCCAGCCCTGGTGGCTGCGGTATGCCTTGGCTTGTGGACACATCACTGATCTCCTCCTAATCAGATGGTGGCACTTTCCATCCTTCCCACAGCCTCATTTCTACCTGTACAGTAGCTAGTTAGCAGCTCTTTCCCCTTTATGATCCCATGAACCCGAACCTTCCACTTGGAGAGAAGGGAATGGGAGTGGGAGGGTGTGGGCAACACCCTGCCCCACCTTCTGCAGGCAGAGATGGCCTTTGTGCATCCTGTGCAGGGTGCTGGGAGGTTGACACTTTAGGTGGGAAAGACCTCCCAGTGTCCTCCCTCTGTCTGTGTTCCTACTGGAGTGCTCCCATGGCGAGAGGGGAGTGGGGAGGAGGACAAGCACACAGCACTTTCAGCATAAGCTCCCCAATCCATTCTTTTTCTCCTCCTTCCTCCCAATTATCACCCCATTCCTTTTGGGGGGCTGAGCACAGCTTGAGTCTAGAATAGCCGTGGGCAAACTACGGCCCACGGGCCGGATCCGGCCCATTTGAAATGAATAAAACTATTAAAAAAAAAGACGGTACCCTTTTATGTAATGATGTTTACTTTGAATTTATATTAGTTCACACAAACACTCCATCCATGCTTTTGTTCCGGCCCTCTGGTCCAGTTTAAGAACCCATTGTGGCCCTCGAGTCAAAAAGTTTGCCCACCCCTGTTCTAGAAGGAGAACCAGGTTCCTGAACCATCCACACTGAGGGGTGGGGGAGTGACCCACTTGCTTCTATCGCTGCTTGTTAAGCAGGTAAAGTTCAGATTGAGTGCTCTTTAGGGTACAGTGAGGAAGGGGGAAGAGGGATTTTATCATTTCCTTCTTTTATTTCCAAGCTTACAGTTCTGTGGTTGGCTGATGGTTTGCCCCTCCTGCCCTTTAATGTTTTGAGGCAGGGATGAGATCAAGGTTGGGGGTGCCTGAGCCAGTGAGGTGGGGTTGGAGCCGTGCATGTACCTTATACCAAATCAACTCTTGAGGACATATGAGCTTTGTTACATTTTATTTTGCAAACACAGGCCAGCTTGGTACTGAGCAAATGCTCCCCCACCCTCAGAATACAAAGGAATAGTCTCATTTACCCATAGAAGTGGGAGGTGAAGACAGGATTTTCAAATGGAGAACCTGACACTGAGGCCCAGTTGAGGAGGGAGACCGAGCACTTGGTCTCCCAGAGACAAAGGGGAGGGAGGGAGAATCCACCAGAAACCTTGTTTCTTTCCCTTTTGGGGGCTCCAGCTGCAAGTTTGCTACTCACTTTGTCTACTGGGAGCGTTCAAGTCCCTGCTAACCAGTGTCCTGGGAACAGCTTAAGACACTGGTTACCAAGGTCTTAGTGCTGGGCGGAGGCCCCCAAACACGCCAGACCTCCCAAGGTACCAGCTCCTCTGAGCCAGGTTTCAGGTTGTTTACCTGAGAAGAGAGGCCTGGCTTTGCCTTAGCCAATCAGGCTGTGATGGTCTGTGACTGGGGCGCCCTCATTGGCTGGGAAATACCATGACTTCTCTCCTGGGAGGTGATTAACATGATCTTTGGAAGTGTGTGCTGCTGGCTTGGTCCCACTGGGCCTCCGGCTCAGAAGTCAGGTCTGTAAATGGGATCATTTACACGTGTGTGCCAGTGTGGCTCCCAGTGGCAGAGTGCTGTGTAGGGCAGACTACACTTACCTAAGAACTTTCCTTGAGAGCCTGCAGAATCTCCCTCCCACTTCTCTGGTGCTTCCTTGTCATCCCAGGATGGTAGCAAGGAGTCAGCTCCTTCTGAGAGCCAGGTCATATTACTAATACCTCAGGGATGAATGTTCCCTTGTTATGCCAACAAAACCCAGAGCCTGTCTGCTGGGACTGATAATGGCTTGTTTGAGTGCATGCAAATTTGCAGCTTTCTCAGCTTTTCAAACACAGGGCAAGACTGCTGGAGTCGGAGCACAGGGCGCAGGCCTGGTTATAAAAAACCCCAAGCTCTAAGTGCTCGTATAATTGATGTTGATTTGCAGGCAAATCTACTGCACAGTAAACATTTTAGAAAGATCCTTAGGTCGCATTAAAATTTTTTTAAAAAAATTTTATCTATCTGGAGAATGTCAACAAGGGCTGAATGTTGTGAAGGGATCTTGTCTTCGTCTGGCAGATCCATCTGCAATGGGAAAACTATGGCTCCAGGAGGCTGGGTTAGTCCATACAGTGTTCTTGTTAACTAGAAAAAGGCAGCCCTTACTCAAGACACTTTACCACCACCTGCTGGGAAGTTGCCATCATAAACATAACAGGACATAGAGTGTACATGCACACATACGATGTCTGTGATGTGAATGGTGGCCCCTTGGGTGTGTTGCCACTGTGCACTGTATGGCCTGCAGACTATACTTGATGCCATGGCCTTGGCCTCACATCCATTGGGAGGCATAGTCCCTGTAACCATTCTCCTTCTCAGGGTCACCTCCTTAGCGTGGGAAGGCCATCTCCTGCTTTTGCTGCTGCCGTCTGAATGTGAGGACACTTCATGCCTCTGGCCCTCACAGTCCTGTCCTTATATCTCCTCAGAGTTGGTCCTCAAGATGCCCAGTCTTTCTGGAGAAGACTGAGGGCACCAGTTATTACTTAAACCCAGTGGCGAATCATCTGTCAGAAGCATCAACCTCAGGCAGGAGTCTGGAGCAGAAGAAATTTCTTTTCATCAATGTTAGAAACAGAATCACAATAACACAGAATGGGATGAGATTCTAGATGCGACCGAGTCCAGCCCCTTGCCCACTGCATGCATGCATGCTCCCCCAGCTCTATCCTGATAGACAGGTGATGCTCTAGCTTTGATTTGAGAGTCTAATCTTTTAGGCATCCTTGCTGAGATCATTCCAGCTGTCTTGCAGAGCTCAGCCCTGGGCAGCCCATCTTGGCTCCCTCATAAATCTCTCCTTTCTTTTCATCCTCACTTGAAGCTAAAGCCCTCCCCAAGTGACCTTGAATGCTGGGGGGAGCAAGATCCTTTCAGTCTAGTTTCTCCAGGTCTTATTCAGGAGTTCCCATCCAATGGTACTTCCATCAGTTGTGAATAGTCCCAGGTTGCCTGTTTTCCACTGGCTCCGAATTTGGCCTTTATATAGTGAACACAACCTTTGTTCCTTTAGTCCTTTTGCTGTCCATGTCTTCACATTTTGTCCCCCTCTCCCTCCTCTGAAGCAGCACGCTGTGCACCTGTAATCCTCTTCTCCAGGAAGTCACCTGTCCTGCACAAGCCAACCCTTGTAAATACTCATGTATACTTTGAACCACCATAGCATGCCTCCTCAAGAGCACAAAGAGGCACACCAAATACCCACTTTGTTGAGGACAACATAATTCACTCCTCACATCCTCATGAAATATTGTCCTCATCTACTTACGTCCCTGCTCTGCATCTCAGCAGAGCACCCTTTCCCTTTAGAGAAAATTTACTCCTCTGAATGCAAAGCAGGAGAAGGGACAATGAGTCCATGGGCTTTGTTTCATGAGGCACTATTTCATGGGGGATGTGAAGAGTGAATTTTGTTGTCCTCAACAAAATGGGTATTTGGTGTGCTCTTGAGGAGACATGCTATGGTGGTTCAAAGCAGGGACCCAGTTCTTTGTACTCTTTCTGCTCACAGTTGTGTTGGGAGGGAGCTCACTAAGCAGGGGAGAGGTAATTTAAGCTCTGGCTTGACTGAGGTGCTAAGTGCTCTGGCAGAGCTGTGGGGCTCAGGGGCCAGGCCTACTCCTGGCACCCTGCTTCTACTCCCTGACTCTTCCATTCACTAAATTGGGTGTTTGGCCTGGAGTGGGTTTTCCTTGGAGATTGGGAAGACTTTGGTTCCATTCATTTGCTTGGTAGAATCGTTGTGATTCATAGAGAGACTGTGTTCAGAGAGTCTGGTCCAGGGAAAGTCAATAAATCTCAAGG
Organism: Myotis davidii; assembly: GCF_000327345.1. Taxonomy (NCBI): domain Eukaryota; kingdom Metazoa; phylum Chordata; class Mammalia; order Chiroptera; family Vespertilionidae; genus Myotis; species Myotis davidii. The sequence continues at coordinate 1,127,981 of NW_006286243.1, forward strand.
GAAGACCCTTATGACCCAGGACCTCCAGAGGAGTTAGTTGTCAGAGGACAGCACCGTGACCTGGCCTGGTTTTACATTCAGGGTGCCTACCCACTGTGTCCCACTGATGTTTAGCTCAGCGTTGGGCTTTGAACACAAGCCTCCCCTTTATCCCTACTGCTGATTGAGAACTGCTCCCTCAGCCTCTCCAGTCACATTTAGGCTAAGGAGTGAGGATTTACTTTGTACGCTTTGCTGAGGTCCAAGGATCTAGGGTGCTGTGCTTGGTTCCACTTGATTCTCTGTGTCCTCATCTACTTACGTCCCTGCTCTGCATCTCAGCCTTCCCTTTGCAAGGTAAACAGCTCTACTCAACACTGAGGAGCACCCCTCCCTATTAGTGAAAATTTACTCCCTTGAATGCAATGCAGGAGATGGGACAGTGAGCCCATGGGCTTGCAGTGGGGCAGGGGTGACCATGGTCACTGTATCTTGAGGGGATTGGCCTTATAGTAGGGATCAGAGGCTGCCACAAGGTTTCAAAGGTTTCCCTCAAGTTAAGCAGTACTTGGCCTTTTAGGGTACATATTTGACAAACCATCGAGGAGGGACAGATAAGGTTCTCATATTCAAGCTTTCAGTTCAAATGCCTCCCTAATGCAACAAGCTCAAAAACCTTTAACAGAATATTCCCAGAGTGGCTTTCTTTCCCTTCTCCTTCCCCATGGTGAGCATAAGAATGAGCAAGAATCTGATGGTGCCCACTAGTACGTATTTATTAAAACGTGTTGTGTGGTTTGGGTGATACTAAAACTGTGCAAGGTGGATTGGCAATCTTGCTCAAGGGGCAAGACACATAGGAGAAATTGAACCATCATGAAAAAGAACCACACACACGCTATCTTGGGTAGTAAATGATGAATTGTCAAAAGAATGGTAAGCGTAATGGCAGCTCAGGGGAATCAACTCTGTGATAAGAGCTGATTATCTTTTCTCCCTGAGGGCAGAATGTGTGGAGGGTTCCATCCCCAGAGCTCAGGCAGACCCCAGACTGGAACCCTGGGCTGGTACTTGGCCCTTGTCCTCCCAGCCAGTTGAGCCCTGTCTCGATCCCTGAGAATTGCTCAGAGGCCCCCCAGGAGACCAGGACAGAGGGTGAGGAGGGTCCTTTGGAGGGCTGGGGGCTTCTGGGACATATCCAGCTGCTCCTTCTCATGAGGGCTATACCCCGACTATCTCAGACAGAGGAATGTCTGACTCTGCAAAAAACATCCATTTGGTGGAAATCTATGAACCAGTTTCATGGGGTCTTTGTGAGCCAGATCTTGGAATGTGGGTGGGAATCCCAGGCCAGCCTAGAAGTTATAAATAGACTCAAGAACCCTTCCCCATCCATCCTTGCAGTCTGACCAATGAGAAACGATGCCCTGCCCCAGGGACAAATTCTTGAACCCACTACTTTGGACCAGTTCAGGCTCTAGGCGCCTCCACACCTCCTCCAGGGGCAGCCGCAGGGCACCCACACCAGGGCTGGAAAGATCAGGGCCTCGCTGAACAATCTTGCACTTTATATATTACCCTCTCCTTTCTTTGTTCACTTTGGTCCTAGGAATGCCCCCCTCCCTTCTCCTTTGTCAGCTCTTCGGGAACAAACACAATAGCTAAGCTTCAGATCTCTTGCTACTGTGTTTTCTCCTCACTCTCCCCCTCCCCCATCTGCCACTGGGGAGATGCACTTCTTTTCTCTCCCTCTCCCTTGAACTGGCGTGGCATCTCCAGGGAAGAGGTCTGGCTTTCTTTAATGAACTGAAAATGTGATTAGATGGGCCACAAGTGGGTCTGCACACCCACCCAGGCAAGGTGAGGTCATGGATTGATGGAGCTGGGGCTGCAGCTCTCTTGCCAGCTTCTAGCACCATGGACAAGAGATGAAGGAAGACAGAGGAGCTGATGCCCGGCATTGGAGCCAGGGAGATGCTGGAAGTGTGCTAATTAGCTGACCATCCTTTTGTCTCCCTGCCAGGTTGGCTCAGCAGAGAGCTGAGGAGAGGCCATTTCGAACCGTTGGGCTGATGTTGACAGTGGGCCAATGATAATACTTAAAAGCACTTGATTGCCTTCCTGTGTGATCTTATTTCATTTTGTAGCAACCATCTAAGGCAGGGATTGCTGTTTGTGTTAGGAGCAGGTTCTGCCGTGAGTGACAGGACACCCGAGGTAACTATGGTTTATGCACCACAGAGGTTTATTTCCCCCTCATTGTAAAGAAGCTTGGGGTGGGATGTCCAGGGCCAGTACAGGACCCCGTCCATGGTGCTGGGATCCAAGGTCCTTCTGTCTTATTTCTCCGTTGTCATCAGCATGAGCTTCTATTCCATGGCCCTGATGGTGGCTCCAGCCTCAGGCCTCAGAGCCACGATCCAACAGTAGGAAGAGAACGGATGGAGAAGGAAGCACCTCTCCTTTGAGGACACTTCCTGGAAGTTTCACAGGATCTTCTGCTTCTATTCTATTGGGCAAAGCTTACTCACATGGCTATTCTGGTTACAAGGGAGTCTGGGAATGGGATCTTTATTCCAGTGCCTGTGTGTGCAGGGGAAAACTGGAAACCGGGGGTCCTATGACTAAGAAAGAAGTAATAGATCCTGGGACACTTTCCACCTCCTCTACACTCTCTCTCTTTGAAAGTGAGGGAACTGAGGTGCAGCAAGGCAAGATGATTTTACTAGTCACACATTTTGGAAGTTGGAAGGGGCTTGGAACTCCAGTGCAACCAGGCTTCTAAACCTGTGCTACATCCACTGAACTGTCTTCTACTCTGACTGTTAGGAAACAAAGTGGGGTAGGTGCATCGAGGGTGTGGAAGACCATATAAACTGTGGTTTGGTGGCAGGTGACAGGCCTGTGGATGGAATGAAGGTTTGAGTCACCCCTTTGCTAGTTCAGCAGTTTGCAAATGGTTTAATCTCAAGACCCCTTTACACTCTTAAAAATGAATGAGGATGCCAAAGATTTTATTTATGTCGATTATATCTATTGATATTTACTGCATTAGATATTAAAACTGAGACATTTAAATCATATTAATTTATTTAAAAACAATATACATAATATTTTACATGAATAACATCTTTTAATGAAAATAACTACACATTCCAAACAAAAGCATGGTTGGGGAGAAGAACGGCATTGTTTCAGTTTTGCAAATGTCTTCACTCTCTGGCTTCTGAGAAATCAGCTGGATTCTAGGATCAGCTCCTGCACTTAGTCTGCTGTGATATCACACGTCACGTAGCCTTGGAAAATTCCACTGTGCACTTGCGAAAGGATGAGAGCAAAAAGGGCAAATAACATCTTGATATTGTTATGAAAATTGTTTTGACCTCATGGACCCCTGAAAGGATCTTGGGAGTCTGCAGGGAGTCCCTGAACCACACTCTTCGAACCGCTGAGCTGTAAATGCTTCATCCTCTCCATGCCTCCGTTTCCAAATCTGAAAGGCTGTATTTATCTCACCTTTCTCTGAGGAGGTTTGGGTTCTTTGAAGGTGTCTTCAGGCCTCTGAAGGGTCAGTTTGTGGGAGTGGGTGATGTGCTGGTCTCCGAAACAACTTGATATGTTCAGGAAACCATTGGTAACCCAGGAGATGGGGAGTGGGGAGGGATGAACTAGAGAGGTAGGCCAGGATCAGATCCTGGGAGGCCTGGCCATGCTGTTTCCCAAGCAGCCAGAACTGGGCCCTCTATGCTGGCGTGGGACACTGTCAGGTTTGCCCTTCATGCTGACCTGGACACACTGCTGGAGACCTCGAGGCCACACAGCCAATCTTGTGAGTGAAGGTTTGGTCACCTCCTACCTGCTGATGTCTCTGCCCTGGGTCTGAGAGGACAGGGTGTGGCTCAGACTCAGATTTATGTCTGTGGAGGCATCTTGTCTTAGGACCTGGCTGGGGCTGGCAGGGCTACCTGTGGTGGGACAGAGAAGCCGGGGGGGGGGGCAGGGCTAGCAGCCAAAGGGGGGCCATGCTGTAGCTCTGGTGGCTGGCAGTCCTGCCTGGCCCTTAGACTGTGGTCACTCTAATAGGCCAAGTGCAGCCAGGGCTGAAGAGGAAGACCGGAGGGCAAGATGCGGGGAGAGGGGCAGAACCCTCCTTTAGTCTCTGCCAAGGAAGAAATCCTAGCCAGATTTTAGGTGTAAATGGTAGAGGCCAAAGGAATTGTACTAAGAAGGGAGGTGGCTGTTTCTGTAGAAATCCACTCCCATCCTGCAGACAAATAGCCAGAAAACACCCTTCTTCTAAGACTTTCTGTAAACCATTTAATATCTCAAGGGACCTCCCCGGAAATGTGCTGGTGTACTGTTCCCACTGTTCCTCTGAACAGGAAAAACCGGACTGGGGCCAGCTGGAGGCGGCTGTGCTGGACTCTGCCCACTGTAACTCTGACAGCATATGGGACGCTGGATGCCTGGGTCTCTTCTCTCCTCTGGCTTTATTGTGTCCTGCTGGTGAGAACCCTAGGTGCCCGGTCCCTGCACCTGCAGTCCTGCAGGTGCAGGGATGGCTCTGAGCCACTGTCCTACAGAGCAGGCAACCTCAGCAAGCACTAGGAAAAACCCATGGAGTTGCTTTCTTCTTTTCTTTTCTTTTCTTTTCTTTTCTTTTCTTTTCTTTTCTTTTCTTTTCTTGTTTTAACTTGTGGGTGGGGAAAGAGGTAGGCAAGAGCTGAGCATCGGGCCCTCTCAGGGAGGCTTCAGCTGCTCTTTAAGAGTTCAGCAACCCATGATTTGAGTGTCATTGCTGATGGGGGCAGAGGGTGTGGCTGAGGCCTCCTCCCCGGAGCCCCAGGAGATTCTCAGACCTGTCTATTACAACAGGGCGGCTCCTCCCTCATCCTTCCACTAGAAAGAAACCCACTTTGTTATTCTTTGATTCGGGAGAGATGTGACCCTCCCGAATCAAAGAATACCAAAAGCTGCTCCTCTGTTCCCTGGGGAACCCCCAAAATAGTAGTGAAGTGATAATGCTGCCACTGCAAGCATTCATCCTTATAAAGCCCAGAGAGATAGATAGAGACAGAGCAAAAGGGCAAAGATGTCCTTCTGTCCTGCTGGAGCATAAACCTAATGGCAGGAGGGGCAGTGGAAAAGGTCTCTCTGGTGGCCAAGATATTGGTGATGATGAAGATATGGGGTCACCAGTTATTAGTTTAAACCTTCACATACATTATTCCATTCAACCTTCACCTCAGTCTCTTCAGGTAGGCTCTGTTGTTATCCTCATCCCCATCTTCCCGAAGAGATGGTTAAGGGAATAGCCCAAGGTCACACCACTAGCATGAGAAGAGGTGGAACTTAGATCAGGGGATGTGAAGTCATAACAGGTCCAGGGCAGAACTCTTCCTGACAATGTCTTCAGAAACCTCAGTTTCCCCTGCATGAAATGTGTGCAGTGGCCAATGGGAGGATGCATGTATCATCCGAGCCCTTGGTGGTCATGGGGCCACCAGAGTAATTCTCCTTTGTTGATAGCTTTGCTCGGTGCCAGGCCCTGTGTGTTCACATCACCCACGAGGAGGTCCTGTAATGTTCCCATTGTACTCAGGACACCCTTCTCTAATGAGGTGTCTCAGTCCCCACCAGTTGGTGGCAGATCTGGGCTGAAGCCCATGCTTTTTCCCAGCCACACAGTGGGTGCCTGGGGCGGGGGTTGGGGGTATGGGGAGTCCAAGCCAAGGGCGTAAGTCAGGAGGGTGGGCCATGGAGGGAGTGCTGCTGTCAGCAGTTGGCCCCCAACATGCAGAACTGCTAATGGTTCTGACCCACAAGTTCACAGCTGTAGCTTTCTAAGGTGCAGAGGGAACCAGCTGCACCCAACTGCTTGGGCCATCTGGGCCCTGTGCCCCTTTCTCTTTCTGGGCCGTCTGCAATCAGGGTGCATCTGTGACATGCTGCCCTGCCTGCCTCGTTCTGGTGGCACGCTCTGTGCGGCCTGGGTGGGAGGCAGGACCCCGCTCAGTGGTACCCGGAATAGGACACAGATTTCCCTAGGACAACAACACGTCCCTGGTACTGCCAGGGTGGTTCCTGAGGATGCTGAGCAGCACTGGGTCAGATTTCCATTCCTCTGGGATCTTCATGGTGCCACAAAAGATGAGGCCTGTCCCCTGGCTCTTGGCTTATGCAGGCTTGCTCTGACTGCCCTTTGTATAGTGTGAGTAGACTGGATTTGCTCTGGTTTACCCTTCAGGACTCAGCCCTTCTGTTTAGATACGTTATACTTCTCTCTCTGTAGCTGAAGTCCTTTCACTAACTGCTGACTTCCCTTTGGAAAGCATGTCTGTGCATGGAAGAAATGACACACCCATTTCTAGTGGCAATACTGTGTAATGTCAAATCGACGGCGCTGTTGATTCTAAGACACAACATTATTTCGAGTATATCACTAAGAAAGAAAAAACTGCCCAGCTGTAGCTCAGTGGTTGAGCGTCAACCTCTGAACCAGGAGGTCAGGGTTCAATTCCCGGTCAGGGCACTTGCCTGGGTTGCAGGCTCCATCCCCAGTAGGGGGCATGGAGGAGGCAGCCAGCAATGATTCTCTCTCATGATGTTTCTATCTCTCTCTTTTCCTCTCTGAAATCAATAAAAAAATATATAAAAAGAAAAAACGGCTACTTCCAGTGTGACAGCAATTGTAAGCTGCACTCCAATTTCAGAGAGGTCAAAAAAGATGTTCATTTAGAATCATTAAAACACAGAGTGCAGAGATGTTTGCCAGTACAGCACTTAGGAGTGTTTCCTCATACTAGCATGTTACAGGAGTAATCTATGACAACAGTTCTAAGCCTGCCTCGTGTTACTGGGTTGAGGGTATCAGCAAAGTGCTAAAACCCAGGAAGAGCCCTTACCTGATAGAGTGTCTCCGGACAGTTTGTAGAACCTAGCGTGTTTTTCATGATGGGAACTGGTCCCCTCTGGTCCCAGGAGTCTCCTGGGGAATGTTGGAAAAAGGTACTGCTGAGCTCCATCCCCCTCATACTGAAATTTTAAATCTCTGAGGGTAAGGCCCAGGAATGTCTACTGTACACAACTTGTCCCACTCCTCATTTATAGTCAATGTCAGGGAGCAGAAGTGACCAGGTCAGTGCAAAACAGAAGTTGATCAGCACGCCTGGCTCCCAAGTCACATGTCCTCCTGCGGAGTTCCACATGAATTCCAAGTTCAGCATTCTTCCCACTGTTTTCTCCTTTTCTGCTCTTTCTCTTCAGGGGACACTGACTGCCACTGCCGTCCAAGGGCCTAGACTCTGCATTTCCAGGGTTTAAGGCAAGCTCGGTCTCAGTACAGTTCACATAGCACAAGTCCAGTAGCTTTCCTTTGATTGATGGACTGTTTAATTTGGTAACTGTTGATAAGCGCCTACTAGGTGCAGGCACTGTCCCTGTATGGAGATCCTGGCAGGCTTTCCTCAGGGAACACTGAGTGCATGCTGTGAAGAGCTGGGGCCACATGCTGCTGTGCTCACCGAGGTGGCACTTGTTCCTGCAGGGCCTGTGGGAGCAGTGCCAGCTGCTGAAGAGGGACTCGGTGTTCACCCGCTGCCACCCCTTGGTCGACCCCGAGCCCTTCGTGGCCCTGTGTGAGAGCACTCTGTGCACCTGCACCCAGGGGCTGAGGTGTCCCTGTGCGGCCCTCCTGGAGTATGCCCGGGCCTGCGCCCACCAGGGGATGGTGCTGTACGGCTGGACTGAGCACAGCGAATGCCGTAAGTCACTGCCCACCCCACTGTCTGGGGAGGCGCTCAGGGTCTGGGGGAAAGTGGTGTCTGTCCTGGGGTGTCCCACAGGAATCTCTAGGTGCCACAGTCATATGCCTTTACCACACCCCAGCCAGCCAGGGCCTATACAGCCACCAGTTTCTGCATCCAATTTCTATACAGCCTCTGCCCTTTGTCACCTGGCCAGAGTGCTGGCTCACAGAGGGAGTCCCCTCCCTTACAGTCTGTGATGAGGCTCAAAAGGCCTTCCCAAGGCCTCTAGGCCATTTCTCCTGCCTCTGTTCTCACGCCATGCCTCATTTGGTTCCCCAGGACTCCCCCAGAAACTCCATCCCCTCGACACAAAAAAGTTCTGTCTGTGGCCAGATCTCAGCAGTGCGGCTGCTTCAGCTAATACCTGTGCTGACCGCCTGTCACAGAGCAGGGAGTTGGCTGAACTGTCCCAGCTGGGGCTGGCGATCCTGGCAGGCTTTCATTAAGTCCTTCCCTGTCATTAAATCAGCCTCTGTCCTGCAGGCCCAGCGCTCACACTCCCCCCACCTCACCTCGTGGCGCCTGTGGTTTTGACCTTCTAATTTTGTCAGGTCCCTAGTCATTGACATTGTCACCATCCCCAAATTATCATGATTAAGTAGGAGCCTGTCGGTCACCTCGGGAGAAGCCTCCTGTCTCCCCAGACACTCGGCTGACCAGAGCCGAGCGGACGAACAGCCAGTCTGCCATAATTAGACAGGTCACACCAGCCCATGGAGATGGGGGAGCCAGCCAACTACACCACACACACAGACTTCAGCTTGTGTTTTCTCAGCTTATAAGTTAGAGCCTTTTGTGTTTGCTGGGGAATGTGAGGAAGGTGACTAGTAGCCTCTGGGCTCTCCTCTGAAGGGGGAGGGGCTGTTCCTTTTAGGCCTTTGGAATAGGACTGGGGCGATATCTGATGGATCTTGGAGGAGAAGGGTTTTGGGACAATTGTTTGATCTTGAGAAACCCAGAAAAGAGTTCTGGTCCTTCAGTTGGCCAGGGTCAGACAGCCACGGGGTTGGAGAGAGGAGGAGAGCCAGCCCTTGCCCACGTGTGGCTGGGTCCAGCGGGGAGGGCAGATGCTTAGATGACAGGCTCTGGAGGCAGCCCTGCAGCACAGTGGGAATAAACACAGGGAAGGTGGGTGTGACTCGCATAGGCCTTGTGCTAGGTGGGGGATTTGATTGGGGACAGTGTTAGGAGGAAGAGGGACCCTCAGAGGAGGATGGTTGAGGACATCATGTACTCCTTGCTTGGCCCCAGGAGGCCATTCATGTTCAGCCTAGAGAAGCGTGGTTTCACCCTGAGAGGGTTTTAGCTGAAAGGGAGAGAGATTAAAGGTGCAAAAAAAAAAAAAAAAAAAAAAAAAAAACCAAGTTGTTCATGGAGAACAGATGACCAAGAAGAAGGGGTCGTGGTCCCAGGTGACCCTGCTGGGTCTTAGCCAGGCTCTACAAGATGAAAGATGTTCCTTCAGGGGAGGGGTGGTTGAGTGGGACAATCTTGGGTTCACTGGGATGGAGGTGGCCCCAGAGGCCCTGGAGACAGGGGAGCAGACCAAGGGGGCCTCAGTACAGCATGGCCTGTGAGATGCTGCACGGGGGGAGCTGCCCTGGTGAGACTCCTGAGCTTTCTGTTCCAGAACCGGCATGCCCTGCTGGCATGGAGTACAAGGAGTGTGTGTCCCCTTGCACCAGGACCTGCCAGAGCCTGAAAATCAACGAAGTGTGTCAGGAGCAATGTGTGGACGGCTGCAGCTGCCCTGGTAATAACTTCCCACTTTATTTACAAACCCGCGGCCTTGCCAGGGCTCTTGGCCTGGGGAGGCCAGATGAAAGCCTCTTGTGTGAAGTCTCCGTCGCCGAAATCAGAGGCCTTTTATTGATTTTTAAAAAGTCTTCATACTGAGTGGTCAGGATCGAGCTGGCATTTGTTTTCATGTTTTCCTGTTGTAGTGTATTCATGAAAGCATGTGTGTCTAGGAAACAGAAGCATGGTCTGGGTGCCAACAGCGACTTTGTTTGGGGGGCACGTGGCCCAATCTGATGGCAGTTTTGTTTTCTCAGTTAAGTGTCAGGGAGAAAGATATTTTTTAAATATTTTCTGGGTTTACCATGTGAGCTCAGCTGAAAAAGAGCTTCGCACTAGGAAGCCTTTCTCAGGAGAGCTTTCGTGAGCTTTGGTGAAAAACCCTGTTCAGTTCTTAAGAGTGAGTCCTGTGAGCTTTGGCTCATGACTTTCCTACTGGAAGACCCTGAACAAAACTCTTGCTTTGATTTCATCTGTAAAATGAAGATGAATTAACTTCCCCTCCCTCCTTGCGTTGATGTGAAAGGTGAACGTCACACAAGTTCTTTGGGCTTCCTAGAAGAAGTGTTCAGCCTAGACTCATGACTTCCCTACTGAGGACCTTGGACAAAACTCTTTACCTGTTTCTCCATCAGTAAAGTGGAGATTAACAATCCCCTCCCTCATATTGCCCTAATGTGAAAGATGAACATCACAGAACAATCCTTTGAGCTTCCTGGAAGAAGCCCTAAGCTGATGGTCACCCATGGGGATTCTATAGTTGTGAGACGAGTAATGATGATGACAAGGTTGAGACTGTGTCTTGATGTCTTTGAACCCAGAGGGACAGCTCCTTGATGAAGGCCGCTGTGTGGAAAGCACGGAGTGTTCCTGTGTGCATTCTGGGAAGCGGTACCCTCCAGGTGCCTCCCTCTCGAGAGACTGCAACACCTGGTAATGGGCTTGGCAGTGTGGTCTGGGAGAGCCGCCAGGGGCTGAGGGGGGAAGCTGGGGCAGTGGGGGCAGAGGCAGGTGGAATAGCACCTGGCCTGGGCTGAGGGAGAAGAGGTTGAGATTGGTGGGGGTGAGGAGGGGAGGGGAGGTAATGTTGGGGGAAGGGCATGGAAGTCAGTGATCCAAAACAAGGATTATATTACAGATATGCCTAGAGGAGGCGAGGTCAGGGAAGGAAGTATTTTACATGCAAACCACATCTGTAGCTTTCTCCCAAACTATGCTGTAATGAGACAGTTCTTCTCTCCTTGAGATCATTTATCTACTAGGTGGAAGGCAACAGCAGTGCCCATGGAAACTCATGCAGACCTGCTCTCCATGGTTCTCTGCAATAGGCCAGGCCCAGGCTGGGTTGTCCTCTCTGCTTAGCTCAAATCATTTCATCAAGAAGCTCCTCTGGCCCTGGCTGGGTGGCTCAGTTGGTTAGAGTGTAGTCCCAAAATGCCAAGGTTGCAGGTTTGATCCCAGGTCAGGGCACATACAAGAATTAACCAAGAAATGCATAAATAAGTGGAATAGCAAATTGATGTTTTTTTCCTCTCTTCCCCTTCCTCTTTTTCTAAAATCAATCAATAAAACATTATAGATAGATATAGATATAGATATAGATATAGATATAGATATAGATATAGATATAGATATGCAACTTCTCTGGGTGTTTCCTCTGTTTAACTCCACCTGCCCCTGCACATGGGGAGAATAACTCCACCTTTTGTCTCCAGGCCTCTTTTTTTTGCTGTCTTTCCCTGCTTGGCAGTCTCCCAGGAGTCTCAGAGGGCTGCCCAACATGATTTTGGTGTTATCCCTTTCAACAGCTCACCCTTCCTCTCTTGTGTGTGTGTGTGTGTGTATGCTCGTAAGGTTTGGGGGAGAAATTTAAAAAAATCCTCACCTGAGAATATGTTTTTATTGATCTTAGAGAGAGGAAGGGAGAAAGAGAAACATCATTGTGAGAGAGAAACATTGATCGATTGCCTCCCATACATGCCCTGACCAGGGATTGAACCCGCAACCTAGGTATGGGCCCTGACTGGAAATCAAAACACAACCTTTTTGGTGTACAAGATGATGCTCCAACCAACTGTGCCACCAGGCCAGGGCAAAAGAAGGAATTTGATTGCTTAGTGTCTGGATGGGGACATTAAACCTCATAGCTTTTTTATTTTGTCTAATTCTCTGTCAGGGTTTATTCCCTTTGGCACTATCTCCAAGATTCCTCTGTGGCCAAAGCCCTGTCCTGTACACCTTTAACCTCACAAAGGCCCTCCAGTATCAGCTCCTTTTCTCTCCCATATCCCTTCCTTTGAGAGCTGTGGTATATGTAGGGAGCGCTGTATCTGGCGTTTGCATGACCTGTGCTTCTCTCCCCAACAGCATTTGCAGAAATAGCCTGTGGATCTGCAGCAATGAAGAATGTCCAGGTAGGCGACCTTTGCTCATTCTCTGCCTTCTATGAATGAAGAGGTATGTCCTCCCTCACTAGCCACACGTGAAGGCAGGATGAAGGTGGCTTCTCTGCATGGGCTGGATACAACCCCTTGACCACAGCTCTGGTTTCAGGTACCAGCTGTGCTAACCCACTCACGGGTTAGCTGAGGGAGAATGCACTTGGGCTAAGGTTTTATTGTTCCATTTCATCACCTGATAAGAAAAAGGATTAAGTCGTGAGTGTGTGGGGCGGGGGGAGGGGGGAGGTTGGGGGTTAATGGGGGCGTTGAGGACACATTTGTAATACCTTAACTAATAATAAAAAAAAAGAAAAGAAAAAGGATTAAGTTGAATGAGCTATAAAAATTGCAAGGTCACAGTTGACTGAACAAAGATGACTCAAATTCTTTGGAAAATTAAGAGGAAGAAGGGCCTGGTGATTCTTTAAGCTTGAAGTGAGAATTTCTGGAATTTTTTGGAATGCCTGATAGGAAGACCTTGGCTGGTTCAAGAGCTAGGAAAATCAGACCACCAAATGATTTCTCCTACCTTGTCCCCACCATGGAAAATCTATTTAGGGAAAGTCTTATAATCTCTGCCCTTTGCTTTCTCCTCTGTTTGTTTGGCCCCAAACTCTGTATTCTATTTACTGCAAACTTTGCCCATTCGAAGCTCCTTTCTGTCTCACCCTCCAAGGACCATGGCTCTTCTCCTGATGCTTTCCCCCTTTGTGGTCACTCATGTGATGTTTGCTATGTGTTAGGCAGTATGCTAAGCACTTTACATGTATTTCCTCAACACAACAACCTATGAGGCAGGTACAAGGTATTCTCATTTTACAAAAGAGGAAACAGACCCAGAGAGGTTAACTAACTTGCCCAAGATCACACAGCTGCTAAACAACAGAGACAGGACTCAAAGTCACAACTGCCTGACTTTTACTTTTGCCTGTCCCTTTACTTTCCCTCCTAGTTTTCTGTTGATGTTGTTGTTAATCCTCACCGGAGGATATTCCCCACCCCCATTGCTTTTTAGAGTGAGTGGAAGGGAGGGAGAGAGGGGAAGGGGGGAGGGAGAGAGAGAGAGAGAGAGAGAGAGAGAGAGAGAGAGAGAAAGAAACATCGATATGAGACACATCTATGGGTTGCCTCCTGCATGAACCCTGGCTAGAACCAGAGATGGAACCTGCAATGCAGGTATGTGCCCTTGACCAGAAATACAACCTGAAGCCTTCTGGTGCACAGGCTGACTCTAACCACTGAGAAACACCAGCTAGGGCTCTCTCCTAGTGTTTGATTCATCCCTTTGCAGGAGGATCTTTCTCATCTTCATGACCTCTGGAGAGACCCCACACTCAGTTAAAGACCTCAACTTGCATGGTGGATACTACTTTTGGGTCCCCATGTGTGTAGAGTGCAATAAAGAATTGCAAGGCAAACAGCCAGATAACAGGCTTCCTTCTCTGTGGACCCAAGAGGCCCTATTGGCTTTGGTGGGCTAACAGGGGGTTGAACTGGATACCTGGGATCATATGTGGGGTCTGTAACTTTAGGGTCACTTAGGACCTTATCCAGTGCCCTCTACACTGGTAAGGTATGGAACCAGATGGAAAGTTGGTACTAGAGGTAGGTCAATGAATCTGGCCCAGGGATCACCAACTGGCTGGTTTGTCTTCTGTGCAATTCTTGAAGGAAGCATAGAGGACAAAAGATGGCTCTTGCAAGTGATATTAATGCTCCAATTTAACATAATTAAACCCCGTAAAAGACCTGAGGAGTCCTTTGAAAGACATATGAGGTTGTTGCAATTGACCTGTGAAAAACTTGTAATCCTATATAATGAAGAGGCAATATGCAAATTGACCCTCACACCCTCACACAAGATGGCCACCCCCATGTGGTCACAAGATGGCTGCCACAAGATGGCCCAGAAGGGAGGGCAGTTGTGGGTGATCAGGCCTGCAGGGGAGGGCAGCTGGGGGCAACCAGCCTGCAGGGGAGGGCAGTTGGCATCAATCAGTCTGGCAGGGAAGCAGAGGTTGCGAAAGGGATGTAGGCCTAAACTGGCAGTTGGATATCTCCTGAGGGGTCCCAGATTGGAGAAGGTGCAGGCTGGGCTGAGGGGCACCGCCCCCCCCCAGTGCATGAATTTCATGCACTGGGCCTCTAGTTTCTAAATAATAAGCAGTTCCAGTATAAGATCTGTGAGCCACAGTGGATGGAATTAGGAATTCATTTTATTAAGTTTTGTCAGATTGATTACCAGATTAGGAATTCTTAAATAATCACTTTCTGTAGGGAGGGTCGTCCACCCATCCATCCATCCACCCAATAATTATTTGCACACCCACTGTGTAAATGATAGAATGCTTGGCCTGGGGTAGACAATACAATTCCTTGGTCTTTAATTCAAAAACTAGAAAATACCTTTGCTGAGGATGCAAGACATTTTCTTGAAGCCTTGATGGGATGATAACCAGCTCCAACTCTATGGTCTCCTGAGTGGTTTGATATTTTTCCAACACCACTACTAAGCTATTGCTTGCCTATTTAAAGCCCTGGCTCTGATCCTCTATTTTTAGTTCTGGAGTTTAGTTGGTTGTTGCCTAGCCAAGCAAAGAACAGACTGGGCTTCTTTGCAGTCCCTGGAGGAGCTGAGGTTGTCTTAGAAATAGAAAGATGGGTTTTGGGTTTCTGGATTAAGATGAGAGTGTACTAGTTGTCTATTGCTGTGTAACAAATTACCCCCAAACTTAGCAAACACCGCACATCTTTTATCTCAGGGCTTCTGCATGTTAGGAGTCTGGGTGAGGCCTAAGTCACTCATGAAATTGCCGTCAAGTTATTGACTGGGCTGTGGTCTTATCTGAAGTCTCCATCAGGGTGAGGGGGTCACTCCGAAGCTCACTCATGCATAGTTGGCAGGCTTTGGTCCCCCATCATGTGGACCCCTCCATGGGGCTGCCTCATGATGTGACATCTGGCTTCCTCTAGGATGAGTGATGTCACGAGAGTGAGGGGGAGCAGCCAAGACAGAAGCCATGGTCTTGTAAAACCCTGATCTCCAAGGAGACCTTCTTCACTTCTGTATTATATTTACTAGAAACAAGTCAACATGTCTACACACAGGTGAGGGGACCACAGAAAGATGTAAATACAGTACATGGGGACTGTAGGAGGCATCTTAGAAGCTGTCTAGCACAGTGTTGTGTATGGGGAATGGGAGGGAGAAAAAAATTGCCCAGCCGAGCAGCAGTCCATATGGGGAGGAGCAGGAGCTTCTTCGATGTGCTTTTTTATTTTTTTAAAATGTTTTTATTGATTTCAGGGAGGAAGGAAGAGGGAGAGAGATAGAAACTTCAATGATGAGAGAGAATCATTCATCAGCTGCCTCCTGCACCCCCCACTCTGGGGATCCAGCTCTCAACCTGGGCATGTGCCCTGAGCAGGAATCTAACATGACCTCCTAGTTCATAGGTTGATGCTCAACCACTGAGCCATGCCATCCGGGCTGCAGTGTACTCTTGTTCTTCATTACTCACTCACACCTCTAATCTGGTTAGGAATTAGGGCAGCCCCAGTTGAAACTGATCTCCCCATTGCCTGCAGACTCCCTTTCTGTAGCCCTAAGCCTCTCTTTCCTTCCTCTGCAAAACATGCTGCCCAGAGCAGTTCTGCTAATTTAGTTCCCATTGAACCATAAATGTTTTGCTTAGGGTAAATGAGGAAGGAGCATGCCTGTGAAGGGGGACTGACTGTTCCTTAAACATATAAAGCTCTGGTTATGGGGTTGCAGACTCCCAACAGAAGAGTGTGGAAGGTACTCCTCTGGAACTGGGCAGGTGTAAGAGGAGGGCTTTCCATTTGTGGCCCAAATCCTTCGGGCACGGAGAGGTAGCATAATATTGGAGCTGGGGACATGGGCTGGGGATGCAGGCAGCCTGGCTGGAATTCCAGTTCACCATTCATTAGCTGGCTGACTTTTGGCAAACTGCTTAATCCTTTGCAGCCTCAGTTTCCTCACCTGTAAAACAGGGATGATAACAGCAGCTTCATCCCATGGAAACTGTTATGATGCGACACACAGCCAGCACTCAGTAAATGTTAGCTATTTTCATCTTCACAGCCACAGCCATAGCTGCTTCATCAAGCAGGTTTAGGTTGGCGCCCAAAGGGCCCGGAATGGGGAGGGATGGTGTGAAGTGGGGTATGGCTGGGGCAGGTGGGGCAGGAGGGTGAGACAGAGCCAGAACCTACCTTGGGCTGGTGGTGTGGGCAGCCTGTGGACCTGCCCGGTATTGAGGGGAGGTGTGGGGCCTTGGTACACTTGTTATGTATTTGGTTTGGCATAGTTTCTCATGCATTCTGACATAGCCCCATCATTCAACCTTGGGTTGCCTGTTCAAGCAGCCTGTTTTGAAAGCCTCCGGGAAGGAAGGTAAACTTCCCTTCTGACTAACAGAGAAAAAGTTGAGTAAGCCAGGGCCCACGCCTGTCCATGCATTTCTAGGTACCCTGGGAACCTCCTGTGGCCTGGCCCCAGGCCCTGCTAGGGTTTCCAGACTCACATCTCTGTCAGGTCAGGCCAGCATATCACCGTTCATAGTCAAGGCTTCACTCCACTCCATCTCTACATCCTGACCCAGCTGCCCACGTAGGCCCAGGATCGGGATGACATCGACTCTGACCTCATGAAGTCAGGCTCGTGAAAGGCTGCAGGGGCCAGCCTGGGGGAGTGGGAGCAGTACTGGATGGTGTCAAGTGCTCTGTGCTCTGGAGCCAGACAGATGCCCATGTGCGAATCCCCATTTGACTCCTTCAGGGCTTTGGGCGAGTTTTTCTCTGTGTTAGTTTCTGCATCTGTTTAGTGACCAACCAGCTCAGGGGAGCAGTAAATGAGGTGATACCCACAGAATTCTTAGAAATGCATCTTGTACGTTTGGTTGAGTTTATGTGATGGTGACTTAGAGGCAGGCTTTGGTGAATTTTTCCATTGGGGGGAAGTCTGAATTGCTTTGCTAGAGGTCTGTAGGCTGGTCCTTCTGTAGCTGCCTGGGTAAGGATGGACAAAAATGAGCTGAGCAGAGCAACCCTGGGGAGGCTCCCGCACAACAAACAAAGGGTTTGCTCAGAAGAGGTACCGTGTCTCCTCTGATGGGAGATGTTTTTTGTGTTTTTTTTTAGTGAGGGAGCATCTTCATTCATGTGGCGGATCTGCTTTAACTTGTGGCTGTTCTACTTTCTGTGTTATGTTAAAAATCATCTGCTTTTCATTCATTCACCAAACTTCTATTGCCCACCTTCTCTGACTGGCGATGGGCCAGCTGTTTCCAGCTGTTTTGCTGATTGACTGACTGAATGGGAACATCTGGGGTGTCCTGCTCACCCCGGGCCGAGGATGGACCGAGGATGGACCCCATTGTTCTGGCTGCTGTTCCAGCTCCCAGGGCCGACTGCTCCCCAGTAGCTCACCCGTCCAGGTCCCTGGGATTCCTGTGCTGGCAGTTCCATCCCTCAAGTGTACTAAGGAGATAAGTTAAATAAAATATTTAGATTTCTGATTCCTGAGAAACTTTGGAACACAAATCAGTGGGGGTCAGAGCAGGAAATCAGATCGGAGGATTAGATGCTAGTCCTGAACTTTGTGCTTTTGAATGTTTGCGCATTTTCTTGTTGACCCCTCTTTTCCTGGGCATGGTTGGTAGAAGAGAATGGAAGTCCAATTTCTTCTCAGATAAGAGTGCTCTTGTGAAAACAGAGGAAGGTTGGAGGGAAAATTCCCACCCATTTTACTGCAACAAGGTCGAGGCATTTGTCACGCAGGCCCAGGTCACGGCGTTTGCAGAAGACAGTGGCTTTCCTGTGACATCAGTGGACGTGGAGTTCCAGCACGTTTACAATCCTTGGGGATGACCTGGCCCTTCCTATGTCCTGTTCTGCTCTGACTTCCATGAGCAGGGACCCTCGCTCCTGCCCTTCTTGGGAGACAATGCGGTGGGGAGGCGTGATCTGTTTATTTCTACTCCCAGCACGTCTGACACCATTTGTGTGTGATTCCCCTCTGCCCCCACCAACCAGTTCTCTGACTTTCTGGACACCAACGGGGTGTCCTACAATTTAATTCAATTCTGACAGTAACAGACCATGCGGGTTAAGGGCCACAAGACTGCCCCCCACTTCAGATGCCAAGCACCAGCATTGGGTCCTCAGGGTAGCTACTTCTGTCTGACTTGGCTCCAAGTCGGGAGTTCCCACAATATCCTCCTGAGTTCTGTATTTGCTAGAGCGGCTCCCAGAACTCAGGCCGACACCGGCCTTACTATACAGGTTTGCTATGAAGGGCATTTTAAAGGACACACAGTGTGAGGTCTGGAAGGGTCCAGCACAGGACTTTCTGTCCCCGTGGAGTGGGATGTGCCATCTCCCTGCCTGGATATGCTCACCAGCCTGGCAGCTTTCCAAACTCCGTTGTTTTGGGGTTTTGTGGAGATTTTATTAGGTAGGATGGTCAACTAAATCACTATTAAGTAAACCTCCCGTCCCTGAGGTTGGGGGTGAGGCTGAAAGTCCCAGCCCTCTAATGATGCCTGATCTTTCTGTGACCAGCCCCACCCTGAGGCCCCCCCAAAGTGGCTCATTAGAACAAAAGATGTTCTTATACCCAGGATATTCCAGGATTTTAGAAGCTATGTGTCAGGAACCAGGGACAAAGACCAAATACATCTTTCTGATCATCACAGAAGCTGATGCTGATGAGAATGGTCTGGGGCCTCCCTACTTTCTCCCCATTTCTTCTGGGCTGAGTGTGCCCTCCTGACCCATGCCATGCTGGAAGGGGTCAGCTGCCCTGAGGACCAGGCAGATGGGCACTCACCATAACCAGGGCTTCGCACCCGGACCCCTGCCTCCAACACACACCAAAGGAAGGCCACACCTGGGTCCAAAGTGTGCTGTCTAGCCCCTGCCTGCGCCTACTGTGCCTTTCAGTGTAAACATGGGCGCAGGTGGCAGGCAGAGGGCTGTGGAGCTTGCCTTTGACAGATGGGCAGCCGGAATCTCCCTGTGGCCTTTGGGGACCCCTGAATGAGACAGAGCCCAGCCCCTGCTCCTGGAGATGGGCTGGGTGGGACTGGCTGTAGGACCCTGCCAGGGAAAAGTACATCAGTGTAATGGGGAGCAAGCCCCCGCTGTCTGGAGATCAGGGGTGTCCAGGTGGGGCATGGGGCTCCCTACTTATGGAACAGCTGTGGTGTATGTCTATATGTTTCTATAGAATAGAAAGCAAAGATAACAGGAAATACCTCAAGGGAGATGGGAAGGGACCCATGTGCCTGCTTTAGCTTCAATGGGTCATTGTGGGTTTGGGGATGGGATTGCCCTAGGCTGGGTGGGCCAGCGGGGACCCCGGGAGACCCTGGTGGAGTGTCTGCATGGACACTTCCCAGGATGTGTGATCTCTGGTTCCAGGTGCACTAGGTCAGCAGCACGGGGCCAGGGGAGGATGGGTTAGCAGTTGGGTGGGGGTGAGTTGAGGGCTCTGAGTTGTGGGGTGATGAAGGGGAATCCTTGTTCCCACCACAAACCTGTTAGCCTGGGCCAAGGAGATGACCTCCTGGCCTCCCATTGGCCCGACTGAAGTCCAGCATGAACTTGCCCATGAGGACGACTTAGAGCCGCCCTTCAGCTGAGGAGCAGGATGGGGTCCTGGCTTCAGCACTGCTGAGCTCCAAGAGGGCCCCCTTACCCTCTCATCAGCCCTCCAGGCTGGTCTTTCTGCCCACATGTGGGGGCTCTCCCGGTGAGCCAGGTCCGGAACCCCCAGGATGCCAGGGCGGCAAAGGCCTCTCCTCTTCCTGACCTCCCCCTCCCACTCCTGACTACCCTCCCCCTCCTGACTCCCCTC
>NW_006286243.1:1148026-1154452 GCF_000327345.1 Myotis davidii
CCTCTGTGCCCCTGCAGGAGAGTGTATCATCACAGGACAGTCCCACTTCAAGAGCTTTGACGACAGGTACTTCACCTTCAGTGGGGTCTGCCAGTACCTGCTGGCCCGGGACTGCCAGGACCACTCCTTCTCCATTGTCATAGAGACCGTGCAGGTGAGCTCAACAGGCGCCTGTCAGGAGGCAGCAAAGGAGAGACAGGGTGGGGCAAGTGGTCCCTCGTTACTGAGCTGCTGTGTACACGGCATGCTTCTTTTCTCTAGAGAACGGAGCCAAGGGGAGGACATATAGAGTGTGTAGGGCTTCCCCTGAGGGTCTGAGTCCCGATTCGCTTTGGGACAATAGGCCCAAAGAACAAGAGGCCCGGGGTGCCTCATGTAAGACCAGACCCAGACAGGAAAGGGCACAGGAGCCGTGGGAAGCTGGGGAGGGGGATAGGTTGGGCTCAGGACCTTCTTGCTGCACATCTCCAGGGGCACCATTCACAGCGATGGAGTGTGACAGGGGGGTTGTCCTGTGAGAGAAGGCCAGAGGCTGTGTGGGGTTGGAGTCTTTCTCTGAGTCCAGGGGTCCTGGGCTGAGATGCTGGGCTGGCGGGGTGTGGTGACGTCACTGCATGCCCCTCATGGCAGTGTGCCGATGACCCTGATGCTGTCTGCACCCGCTCAGTCACTGCCCGCCTGCCCAGCCTGCACAACAGCCTGGTGAAGCTGAAGCACGGGGGAGGAATCGCCATAGATGGCCAGGATGTCCAGCTACCCCTCCTGCAAGGTGAGTCCTGCTTCCTCTTACAGGCTGGGCTGACCCAGCTCCCACAGCACCTGCCCCTCAGCTGTGCTCACTGCTTCCCCTTCTGTAGAAATGTGGGAGAGTGCTCTCTCTGGAGGGCAGGCTGGGTATCCTTGGCATGCATCCCTGTAAGAATGGAAGGCTTCCTGGAGGAGGAGGACAAGTGCAGGAAGATGGCTGGATGCTGGAGACGAGGAGGCTGCTCCAGGCCTGGGAGAGAGTGTAGAGGGAAAGCAGGACCCAGACGGTTCTCCACTCAGCTTGAGCCAAGGGGACAATTGAGGGTTGGGTTTCATGTTTCTGCTTCTACTTTGAGGTGGAAAAGAATCAAAGCCTGTCACCGAGAGATTGGAGGAATGGCTGGTGATGAGTAAGACCCTTGGATGTCATGGGACAGAGCCAGGTGACCCTGTGACCCACGACAGGGAGCAACCTACCTGTCCAGTGCTTTGCCAGGCTGCGCTGTGCCATTTTGCCCAGCATGGTCTCAAACGTCATCCTCAAAATGGCTCTCAGACTCCTCCCCTCGTCTTCTTCTTCATGGCCATTGGCCCATTGTCCTGGCATTGCTCACAGCCGGTGAACTGGGGCCAGTGGGCACACAGCATGCCTGTGTGTCAGTTTAACGCTGTGTGTCTGCCCATGAGATGACATGTTCCTCCAGGGCGCACAGTATCGCTCAGCTGTGAGAACTGAGTCACTCAGTCTGGAAGGGCCGTGCAGCAGCAGAGAGGCCTAAGAAATGCTCAGGCCTCAGGGGTCCAATGGGAGACAGATCCTTGGCTCAGGGCACCTGTGCAAGCTATGGATGCATAAGCCGCGGCCGCCGCCTTGTGGCAATAGGGGTAATGGCAGGCTACAGCAAGAATACAGAGGCACCTTCTTGGGGAATCCTATTTGCACTACACCCATCCTCTTGAGACCCGCTTAAGGTTCCGGGACACCTCCATCGTCCCCATAACGGATTGCTTTCATTGCTACAGTTCTTCATGAGGCACCCCATTTCTCCCCAGGATACATCTGCCTGCCACCACGCTGCCCTCTCCCCATCTCAGCCCAAATTCTGCCCCTCTCGGTTTTAGGTGACCTCCGCATCCAGCACACCGTGATGGCCTTTGTGCGCCTCAGCTACGGGGAAGACCTGCAGATGGACTGGGATGGCCGCGGGAGACTGCTGGTGAAGGTAGGCCCTCTGATCACTGCCTCCCCACAGTCCAGCCTTACAAAGTGCCCCTTGTGCTGTGGGCAGAGTGGCTTTGTGTGTGGGAGAAGAATTCATTTCTCCACAGGGCCTATGCCCCCAGAGGGAAGAACAGGCCTCTCTTGTTTACCAGAGGCTGGTGTTTGCTGTCTGGACGCTCATTGTTTGTCCTAGGGGTTCTCACTCCTGGGGCTCTGGTACCCCTAAGGCCTTCTGAAGAGGTGGGCTCCCAAAGGGCTGGAAAGGGCAGATTTGCTGCCCGGACTCTTGGCTGCAACAAAACCTGGGAACAGGGGTGTCCCTGGGGCAGCAAGGGAAGAGCCAGATTGGCACTCACAGCCAAGCTTGTGTAGTGCACCCATAGGGGACAAAGCCGTCCCACTGCACAGGGAGGGCTGCACTGGGCATCACCAGATCCTGCACCTGGGCCCTGGGTCTGTGCAGTCCAGGGCCACTTCCCCTTGCTCTCCGTAGTGATGGGGTCACAGTTAGATAGCAATCTCTATATTTTTTTCAGAATTGTCACTGCCATTTTATAAACAAAGCAACCAGGGCTCCTGGGGGTTGGGAGGCATGTCCAGTGCTGCACACTGGCTGGCGGCAGAGCCCAGCAGCTCTCTGGGTGGCAACCTGCCCACTAGACCAGTCCTGCTCCCTTTTTGGTCTTCAGGTGCCTTTGTCCTTTAAAAAATGATTGAGGACCTCAAGAACTCTTATGAAGGTTATGTCTACTGATATTTACCAGATTAGAAGTTAAACCAGAGACATTTAAAATATGTACTTGGGAATTCGTTTAGAAATAACAATAATAAACCCACTACCCGTTAATATAAATAACATTTTTTGGGAGTGGGGAAACTTTTTCCCAAAACAAAAAGCAGTGAGAAGAATACCCTTGTTCTACAATTCTGCAAATTTCTTTAATGGCTGGCTTAATAGAAGACAGCTGGTCTCACAGCCACTTCTGTACGTATTCAATCTTTGCGATGTTACTTGTCATGTTGCCTCTGGGAAATACCACTTCACACTTATAAGAGAACGAGAGGGACAAAGCCAAACACTGTCTTTGTGTTATTATGAAAATATTTTGGCCTGCAGGGTCCCTGGAAAGGGCATCAGAGACCCTCCCGAAACCACACTAGGAGAACCATGGCCCTATGTCATTCCTAGGATCCCCGAAGAGTCCCCGTGTGTGTCCCCGAGTACCAGGTTCCACAGGGCTTGAGGGTATAATACTGTGATGGGCGTCGAGGGTGTCCCTGATGAGTTCCTGGCGTCCTCCATCCTGATGACGTCATGTTCTTCCTCGTTTTAAAAGTCCCCAAGAGAGTTCCAAATTAACCCCCCCCCCTTTTGTAAAAAATAAACCCTATGACCACAGCCCATAGAGCATGAGGAGATCTTGTCAGCCCCTCATTTACAGTTGGAAATAAAAACTCATCATTTTTGGAGCAAGAAAGTGACTTGCCCAGTCCCATGGCTATTCAGTTACAGAGTGAGGACTGGAACTTGGGTTTCTAACGTCACCTCCTGCTCATTTGTCTTGAAGGGAGGTGTCTCAATAGAATGTCACTTTTTCAGGAACCTGCCCTCCCCACAGAGGGCGCTCTCCATCTGTGTGATTTCTCCCTGAGTCAGCAGGCCCATATGTCTTGTCCGGGTGGCTGTTCTCTTCGGGTTTCTCTGTTCTCTCTCTCTCCCGAGAAGACTCTTTCTGTGGGAATGGAATGCAGGGTTGTCTTTGGGGCTGGGTTTCAGTCCGTTTAGCTAACAGAAGGAGGACTCCACTGGTCAAGATTCAGGACAGGAGCAGATGACCCTGTGGCTGTGGGAACGCCCTCGGTGTTTTGGTCTGGAGGACAAAAGGGGGCATTTGTGGATGGACCAGGAGGCAGGCGCATCATTGTGCTGACCCCGGGGTTTGTGGGGGCTGCCCAGTGGAGGACTCTAGCTGAAGACAGGTCACGGGGAGGAGCAGGGTGAGCACACCTAACAGAGGGGAGGCTGGCCAGGTGCTATGGGTGCTCCCTGCTCTCTTTTCAGCCTGTGAGGTATAGATGCCCCATCCCTGAGGGCCAGGTGGTCCAGGCAGCTGGGCTCTGCTGGTTGAGACCCAGGGCCCAACTCAGCCATAGGCAGAGCAGTGTAGAAAGCACCTCTGACAGTTATCAGAAGTGTCACTGATCCGAGGTTAATTTCAAATAGCAAGCGTGTTCTGGAAGTCTCTGGTGTTGGGCTTATGTAGGGCTGGTGGCCAGCCCCTGCCTGATGTCCATGGATACACTCACTCTTCATCCCCGGGCAAGCTGACCCCTGCGACAGACCAAGGGGATGGAAGAAGATATCATTTAAAGAGTGGGGCATGGGAGTGATGGCAGGCCTGGAGGGATGAACAGGGGGGCACTTTGGGGGTAGGAGGTCACTGAGGACTGAGAATGAGGAGGAAAGAGAGGGTGCGGAGATGCAGGTGAGGAGGAAGAGTAGTCACCGATTTTGCTGCTTTGCTCAGGGCTGGCCCTGACTGTTGGCATTGCATTTCAGCCTCACTCATTCATTCATGAACTCATTCAGTTATTTGGTCAAGCATTCATTTCTTCAGCACATACTTATTGCATGCCCACGGGCACCACTGGCAAGGCTGAGGTTACAACAGTGAAACAAAACAGACAAGAATCCTTGCCTCATTTAGTGTAAGTTCCAGTGGGGGAGACAGACAATAAGCAAACCAACAAGTAAATTAGATCATGTATTGGAAGGCGGTAAATCCTGGGGACGTAATAAAGCAGAGGAGGGGGCAAGAAGTGCCAGGGCCAGGAGGAGTTACATTTTAAATAGGATGGTCAGGGGAGGCCTGGGTGCTTTGGGAGCCAACACTTGATCGCTGTAAAGCAAACAAGGAACCATACTCCACCCTCTTTCGCATTAATGATATTTACTTGGATACACTTTTTATGGGTCCAGAACCTTCCGCTAGATTGTTCCTCCTGCATTTTGTTAAATCAGAGCTGGAAGCTGGAAGGTGTTATCCAAGAGATGACCACACGGGGTCCAGGCCAAGCATGAGGGTTTCAAAACACAGGGACCCCGTTCAGCTGCATGGATTACATGCAGGGCAGCAGACCGGACTTGGGACCCCACCCCTGTGCCATTTTTAAACCAGGCCCTCTCAATACACACCAGCCATGCCCCAGAGAGACGGGCTCGACTCCCCAGCTTGTCCCTGAGTGTGCACTTTGGGTGCAGAAGCATGGAGAAGGAGCCACATGCCAATGGCCTGGAGTTGGACCCCAGGACCCCCCAGGTCACCCTCCAGAGGGTGCTCCAGAGACCCCACCTCCTCCAATCACACCCCCTAGAGACCCCACCTCCTCCAATCACAACCCCTAGAGACCTCACCTCCTCCAATCCAAACCCCTACAGTCCTCGTGGCTCAGGGCCTTTTTCTTCAGTGACACTCAGTGGCCGAGTTAAGTACAGATGGGAAGGTGTTATTCTTTTTTTTTTTAAAAAAAAATATTTTTATTGATTTCAGAGAGGAAGGGAGAGAGAGAAATAGGGCATCCAATGACGAGAATCATTGCCTCCTGCACGCCCCTCTACTGGGGATTGAGGGCATGTGCCCTGACCGGGAATTGAACCCTGACTTCCTGATTCATAGGTTGAAGCTCAACCACTTAGTCACGCCAGCGGGGCCAGAAGGTGTTATTCTTTGTCACCAAATGTGAGCTCTGAGAGGACTTGACCCATAGCCGACTCAGCCTCTTTGGCCCCCATGTGTGACCGGTATGAATGCACAATAAAGACATTGACTTTACACTTGAGTCCCGTGGGTGACAGGGCCCATTGGCACAGGCATCTGCTCTGACAGGTGAGGGTGGTGTCAACCTGGCTCCTGGTCCCAGCTCCCTGACCTCAGGCAAGCCCCTCTCCCTCCCTTGGACTCGGTGTCACCATCAGTAAATGACTGCATGTTCTCTAAAATGCCGCGCAGCAGCCAGGTCTCTGACTGCTGGTTTAAGAACGGGGTTGGAGCTGGTGGGAAACCATCCTGCGCTCAGCTCTTCTCTTCCTCCTGCAGCCCAGGGCTTAGCTGCGGTCGACTAACTTCATACGCATCTCTCACCCGGGGAGCGGGAGCGTTTGTTATTAAAGCCACCTCTCTAGGAAAAGGAGGCTGCGTCTTCGGCAGCTGCTCAAGGCGGCCTCTCTCCCCGCAGCTGTCCCCGGTCTACGCGGGGAGGACCTGCGGCCTGTGCGGGAACTTCAACGGCAACAAGGGCGACGACTTCCGCACGCCCGCGGGCCTGGTGGAGCCCCTGGTGGAGGACTTCGGGAACGCGTGGAAGCTGCACGCGGACTGCGCGGACCTGCAGCAGCAGCACAGCGACCCCTGCAAGCTCAACCCGCGCCTGGGTACGTGCGGGAGCCCGCGGAAAGC
>NW_006286243.1:1155655-1175575 GCF_000327345.1 Myotis davidii
AGGTCCCCGCGGAGCCCCCGAGAACCCCACATTCCCGCGCGCTCCGCGGGGCGGGGCGCACGGCGCTGCAGGAGGGAAGCGCTCGGGTTTTTTTCCCCACCAGCATTTGCTGACCCTCATCTGGATTATTCTTTATTCTTCAAAGCCCCTTTATTGGGCACCCTCCGTGGGCCAGATTCTGGGAAAGGAAAGAACAGGACATAGTTCCCGCCCCTGGACCTTCTCAGTCTGTTGGGGCAGCAGCCACCAAACTGAATTAAATTATCGTCAGATAAATGCACTGGAGGGGCCTTTTGCAGAGTCATCTGCTGGGACATGTCAGCCCGACGCGAAGGTCCCCAGCTTACCCGGCCCCTCGTGGCACTATTTCTCCCTCTGCCAGGTGGTGTGCCCTGGCCATACAGCTTCTTATGAATTTAAGCGGAATGTAATTAGGAAGGATATTGACCAGGGAAGAAAAATCACAGAGCCAAGGGGTGTTTCGGCGGCATGTGCTGCGGAGGGAGAAGCTGGGATGAGGATCGCAGAGTAGATCATGTTATCCCTGGGGGCGCGGGGCACCCAGGCTCTGGCTGTGCCCTCGCTAAGCCCGGCTCCCCGTCTCTCCCCTCTCCCACAGCCAAGTTCGCGGAGGAGGCGTGCTCTCTCCTGACGTCCCCCAAGTTCGAGGCCTGCCACCATGCCGTGGGCCCGCTGCCCTACCTGCAGAACTGTCACTACGACGTCTGCTCCTGCTCGGATGGCCGGGACTGCCTGTGCAGCGCCGTGGCCAACTACGCCGCTGCCTGTGGCCGGAAAGGGGTGCACGTCGCGTGGCGGGAGCCCAGCTTCTGTGGTGGGTGCCCTCTCTGCCTGCAACCCCTTCCCCGAAACCCAACAGAATCTGCCGCGATGCCCTCCCTCTCCATGCACGTTGCCTTTACTCTGCTCTGTCCACATTCCTGCATTCCGAAACCGGGCCCAGGGGCATCTGACAGGCATAGCGTGTGGGAACAGTTCATTTGCAGCCACATTGCCTTCCCATCTCCCGGCAGGACATCGGGGAGGGGGCGCTGGCTCACCCATAGGACAGCCTGGCTACTCCCCCTGTTTCAGGAGGGCAAGTCGGACCCCTTACCTGGAGGCCTAGAACATTGGTGTCCCTGCCAAGCGGAGATTGCCTGTGGCTGCTGCCACCTAGTGTTGGCTGCATGTATGGCCAGACTGTGGAGTGAGTGTGTCCCTGCATCCCTGGAAGGTCTGATGAAGGCAAGGGGACAGGCACGCGCCAAGCCTTTGCTCTTAAGTTCAGGCGAACCATCGGTGGACTCCTGGCCCAAATCTCGGGCATTGTATAAAGCCGTGTGAAGTGGAATGACACCATTAGAGTCTCACTCTGCCCTGTTGGTTCTGGCAGGAGAGTTGGATCTGCCCCATGCTCCGGTACCCGGAGTGGATGGATTGTGCTCATTTTTTGTTGTTAATGTAGTTGCTCAGGGGATAATTGCTGAGTGCCCAGTGTGGTGAGGAAATGGCAGTGGCATAGAACCTGAATCTTCCTTTTTGAGTCACAGATGGGTCTGGTTCCCTACTAGTTTCCTAACACACTGAGTGAAATGATACTTAGGTTAACTGCAGGGGCAACCAAGGAAGGCTTTCTGGAGGTGGCATACTAGGTTAG
The DNA here is from genome assembly GCF_000327345.1 of Myotis davidii. Taxonomy (NCBI): domain Eukaryota; kingdom Metazoa; phylum Chordata; class Mammalia; order Chiroptera; family Vespertilionidae; genus Myotis; species Myotis davidii. Next base: position 1,157,316 of record NW_006286243.1, read on the forward strand.
GTTTTTAAAATACTTGTTTTTTTTTTGGCATAAAAGAGTTGTTTCCATGCTAGAATAGTAGTATGATGCATAGAAGTGAGGAAGGTATTCCGGCAGGATACGGTGTGGTGGATTTTATCATTTTTAGGGCTAGGTAGATGTGTTTGGAGACAAATACTTGGTGGTCTTGACAGAAGCAGGAAAATAGGAGCTATGAGGAATGGTGAAAGGACTTAATATCATGTATTTGAAGAGGAGTTTAGGTATGGGGTTTATTGAACCAACTCATGTTTTGAGTCAAAGCAATCCCACAGAAAAGCTGAGGCCTTCTGGCTACTTGCCTGTCACTTGCCAGCATGAGATCTCGAGCCCTTCACTTCCCTGTCCAGACTTTAGGTCCTCATGAGTGTTTGCTGTTTGGAAATTGGGGAAAGTAATGAGGGGTAAATGATGTGATGTTTGTGAATCTGCTTTGCTTGTCCAGCAATATTAGAAATGATGCCTGATCAGTGTGCGATAGCATCCGAAGGACTTCCTACTTTAGGACCTTCTCCCAGAATGCTGAGGGCTTACCTAAATATTCTTTAATCACCCAAGAGCAGCTGTTCTTAGCCTCCACGGATAACAGCTTTCACAGGGACTGAGACTGGATTAGAGAGTTCCCTGACTCCCGAGGCTTTAAGATACGGAAGAGAAATCTGTCTCTTGGGTTTATGTGGAGGTGAACCAGATGGCCTTGGGTTGGTCTTCTGAGCCCAAGGAGGGTGGGCAGAACTCTTGGATTCATCCTGTTTCTCACTTTGTCTTCCCGAGAAAAAACAGCTCCCTAAATCACTGACTCCATCCAGAAGGAGCAGTCACACCAACTGGGGACACTCACAGAGCAAGGACTGATCACATACTAGTAGCTGCTTTGTGGGCTCCTTGAAGGCAGGGACCAAGCTTTACCATCTCTGCATCCCTGAGCCTAGCACAGCCCTTGGCACACAGTGGGAGCACACTGGGATGGAGCTGTGCACTCTTCTGGGGAAGGAACCATTTAACGTGGCTCCAAGCCAGCTCTAGCAACAGCCCGTCAGAGCGTAAAAGCAGCTCTTGGGTCCAGCTGCTCCTTTAATGGGCGAAATGTGCCCTTATCATGGTGGGTTCAATGGACTGAAAGGGACTTCCATCTTTATTGCCCAACACACCCCATCTTCACCCACCCTTGCCCTAATTATTTACCCAATGACCCGACCTCTCTGCTGGGCCAGAGGAAAATCTATATGTAATATGGTTACAGAGCCCCCTCCCTCCGCAGCTACCCTCAAATACCAGGCCCAGAGCAGGTGCAGGAGGGGAGGCTGCGGGGCACCTCTGGAGAGTTCCCCCTCATTTCTGAGGTTCAGGGCAGGGCTGTCTTTTACAGCTTCTGTGAAATGCTCCGCCAGTGGGCTTCACGGTAGAAATGGATTCTAACGGAGGGGAAGGATCCTAATGGCCCCAGGAGCAGTGTCCCCAGAGCGAGGGTCTCATTTCTTGGACAACAACAGATTGGCAACAGGGAAGCGGCTTGCTCCCACACCTCCCAGTAAAGAATTGCATCATCGGGGTGCCCATGAGACTGCTGGGAGCACAGAGGGTAGGTTATGTGTCCGCCAGAATCCAGGAGGGCCGGTCTCTCAGGCCCAGACCTTCCTCTGGAACACCCCTCCCACCTGAGCTGGGGCTACGTCTCCCGGGTAATCATAATGCAATAACAGCAGGGAACATTTGTCCTGGGCCAGGCATTCTTCTGAACACGTTAGCTCATGTAACTGCCCCAACAATCCAGGTGGGTGCTGTCATCATATTCCAGGGAGGAAACTACTCAAAGTCACCTCGCTAACTTATGGCAGAACTGGGGCTTGAACCCAGGAATCTGGGTTACAGAGCCACCTCTCTTAGCTACTTTGTCGTACTTCCTTCTGCCTTTTGTCTGTTGTGCTATTTCTATGTGGGAGGCCAGGGAGAGGGAGGCTATGGGCACGTCGGTGCTGCCCACTTCGCTGGAATCAGTCTGAGTGTCCCTGCTCTATGTGACTGGTGTGTCCCCAAAAGCATGGCTCCTAAGGGAGTGTTACCTTTTTAGAGCCTAATGATTAGGAGCATGAGCTTTTGGTTCACAGAGAGCTGGGTTCCAATCTTGCCTCTGCTCTGCCTTTGAGGCATGACCCTGCCAAGTCACTTAGCTTAAGTGACAGTTTTCTTATCCATAGAAAGGGGGATATGAGATCTAACTCACTGCAAGAGGTGTGAAAGGCATAAAACTTGTATAAAGAGCAGGCTATGCAATAGGTGCTCAAAAAATTATGGCCATTATGTTATTATCATCATGGGAGAAATGCCCTTGCCCATTAATCCTTGTTCCTTTTAATATTCACAGCTTCACAACCTAGCAGGATCTCTACTATGTCCCAGGTTTTGAGGATTCAGCGATGACTAGCATTGTCCTTCTGGTTACGCAGAGAAAATATGTGTATCCCTAATTATAAGACATTTGTGAGCATAAAGATACAGTTTTGCTCATAGTGGGAAAGAAAGCAGTGACCATATATAATTGGGGAGGGGGGGTCACAGCTGCAGGGGGCCACCCCAAGTCCTTGTCATCTTAATGTTTCCACTGAGCCCTCCTTCCTCTCCCTCTCTCCTAGCGCTGAGCTGCCCACAGGGTCAGGTGTACCTGCAGTGTGGGACCCCCTGCAACATGACCTGCCGCTCCCTCTCTTACCCGGATGAGGAATGCACCGAGCTCTGCCTGGAGGGCTGCTTCTGTCCCCCGGGACTCTACCTGGATGAGAGGGGAGACTGCGTGCCTAAGTCCCAGTGCCCCTGTTACTATGATGGTGAGATCTTCCAGCCTGAAGACATCTTCTCAGACCACCACACCATGTGGTAAGTGCAAGCACCAGGGAAAGAAAAATGGTCCCCCAAGTCCTTCATTTCACAGATGGGTAAGCTGAGGCCTCAGAATGGGAGTGACTTGTCTGCAGTTGCACAGGAAGTCAGAGCAGAGCTGGGGCTGCGCCCAGGTCTCCTGACTTTCTTGCTATGCGGGAAACTAGAACTGCAGGCTGGCAATAGGATTCCTTGATTTTTATTGCCAACGATCATGTGTTGGGCCCTTTTCTAGAACATGAAACGTGGGCTCTCCTTGTCCCTCTCCCCTTCAGCCTCTTGTCAGTGGCTCAGGTTGAAACATTTGAACCAGAAGAAAAGACATCACAGACGTGTTGCCTCAGTGGTGCATTGCTGTCCCGACTGGCTTGTGCACGTTTTTGAAAAATAGCTCTAAATAGTGCCTGCTTCTTGCTGCCCTTTGTCCAGGCCCTCTGTCAAGGCCAGTTTCCGCAGGGTTGTCATGGTCACAGAAAAAATTTATAGCAGAAGCTTTGTTGGGCAAACACTTCCTTGGCACCTGCTCAGTCCCTGGTGCTGGGGTAGAGACGGGACATCTAAAGATGAACAGATAGTGTGGGCCCCAAGGGAGCTGACAGTCTACTAGGGAGAACAGTTAAAATGTCCTGATTCTGGAAAATTTCACACAGACATAAAAGAGAGAGAATAGTGTAAGGATCCCTAATGCATTCATCCCAGCTTCAGTAATTATCAGCACTTTGTCATTCTTAGCTTATCTATTCCCTCCTTCCCTTTGAGGCTGCAATAGTTTACAGAAAACCTGAGCTATTACCTCATTTCATGTGAAAATACTTCAGTATGTATTTCTAATAGATAGTACTTATAAAAACCTAACATTAACAATAGTTCCTTGATAACATTTAACATTCAATCCATGTTCACTTTTTTCCTGATTGTCTCAAAATGTCTATTTTTAATTGGTTCATTTGAATCAAGGTTCAAACAAGGTCTGCATGTTGCATTTGGTATAAAACTTTTCTCATCATTCCAGTGAGATTAACTTGCAGCCCCTCTCAATTTAATGTACCCCCAACAGGCTGTTTACACTTGTATTAAAGCAATTGTGGCCATTAGACTTGGGTTTCAGTGAAATATGTTCATTATCCTTCTAGACTGTGACCTCCCCAAGGGTAGAGAATATATGTCAGACCCAGTTCCCCAACACCTAATACAGTTCTGGCAAAAAGTAGGTAGAACCAATGTTTTGAGATGAAATAACTAATATTTGGTAGACTCACCATAACAGAGACAAAAATCTCTACTCCTTCAGAACAGGAAAAGGTTGCTCATGGTGTGGTTCCCCCAGTGTGAGTAATTCAAGAGAGATGGAAGTCACAGTCTTTTAAAACCTCATCTTAAGTGACATATGGTATGTCGCTACTGCCATTTACTGTTGGTCACACAGACCAAACTTGGTACAGTGGAGGAGGAGGTTACACAGGGGTATGGCTACCAGGATGTGGGATCATTGGGGACCATTTAGGAGACTAGATGCTAGGAAAAGATACCCATGTTAGGGGACAGGGCTGGGATTGGAAGATAGAAATAAAATAAAAAATTAAGAAATCGAGTCCTTTATGCAAAACCTATGCTGGATGCTGGGGATAAAATGGTGAGCAAGAGCAGTCATGGCTTATGCATTCTTGGATCTTATAGTCTAAGACAGAGAGAGAGAGAGACAGAGAGAGAGAGAGAGAGAGAGAGAGAGAGAGGTAAAGAGAAGAGAGAGAGATGTTAACCAATAAAAACCCAAATATATGTCAAGCTACAGTGTGCTAAGTTCTAGGAAAAGGAGCCCAGAGTAAGTGGGAGGCAAGGAGACAGAGGTGGTGGTTGTAGCCGCTCTTGCAAAGCTGAGCTATGTTATTCCTCTGCAGCTACTGTGAGGACGGCTTCATGCACTGCAGCATGAGCGGAGCCCCGGGAAGCCTGTTGCCACAGCACATTGTCCTCAGCGGTCCTCTCGGTCCCCTGTCTCACCGCAGTGAGTACTGGCCCCTGGAAGGGTGCTTCCTCCCACCACCCAGACTTCTCATGCATGGAGAGGAGAGAGGGCTGGGCTGCTGCCCGAGGTGCGTGTCCATTCAGTCACAGGTCAGGATCGCCACTATTTCTGTTCGTGTGAGTGACTCTCAGGACTAGACACACCTTTCTTGGTATGTGTGAACCCAAGTTGTTGAGGCAGGAAGAATTTTCTTTTGTGACCTGGGAAAGACTGAATTATCTGTAGGTGGGTTCAGTGAGACCTCTAATTTGCCCATGGTGACCTCAGCCCATGGTGAGCAGCTCTGGGTGAATCGGTCGCCTTGATTGTGATGAAAACACCTGCCTGCAAGGGCCTCCTTTTTCCTAAGGACTTGCTGGCAAGGACACTTCTTTAGAAAGTGTATTTGAAAGAGGAGAGTTTGGACCTGTCTCTCTCAGTTCGAAGGTCCTAATAGTTGCTGCTGTTTAAGGACAAGGCCTGGAAGAGAGAAGGGGCCGGGCCAGCACTGGTGGGACCATATTCACATTTATGGGTCACCCTTGCTTAGATAGGCCCTCCCAGTAGCCGGGAGAGAATGCCTTTAGCAGTTCTCAACCTGTGGGTCGCGACCCCTTTGGTGGTCGAATGACCCTTTCACAGGGGTCGCCTAAGACCATCCTGTATATCAAAAATTTACATTACGATTCATAACAGTAGCAACATTACAGTTATGAAGTAGCAACGAAAATAATTATATGGTTGGGTCACAACATGAGGAATTGTATTTAAAGGGCCAGAAGGTTGAGAACCACTGCTTTAGTCAGCAAAATGGGCTATTTTCAACCTCTAGTTTGACCTCTCCTCTCTCTGCCTCTCACTTTCTTCAAGATGCCCTCTTTCCTGTGGCCCCGCTCTGTGCCATGTGTTTGTCTGCCAGCTTGCCCTGGGTGAGAAGACTGGTTCCCCCACATGATGGACTGGGAAGCATGTCTCAGTCTGGAGCTGGGTCAAGGTCCCAAGCACTGGGTGGCTCACAAGTTGAAAGAAAAACTTATGACCTTGTCCTATTCTGTTCAGCCTGCTATAACAAAACACCACAGCCTGGTGGCTTATAAACAGGAATTTATAGCTGACAGTTCTGGAGGCTGAAAATCTGAGACCAGGGTGTCAGCATGGTTGGCTGAGGGTCCTCTTCCTGGCATTCAGCCCATAGTAAACCTGTAGGTCACTGCAGCCTGCCTCTTTCTCCTTCATGCTGTCTTTTATTGAAGCATCTTGGTCACATTCCCCCTTTCCCTTTCATTGTGTATTTCATTGTCTCTTGGGTCTGTCTTTAACTCTCAGAATCTTCTAATCTAGTCACTGGAGGGATCATCCTTTTCAAAGTCAGGAAATTCTGAAAATGTTGTGTGACTTGGAAAAGCCATTTAATCTTTTAGGGTTTCAATTTCTCAACAAAAAGTTTCCATATAAAAATAAGGCTAGAGCCCTAGGTGATTTGGCTCTGTGGATAGAGCAGTGGTTGGCAAACTATGGCTCGCGAGCCACATGCAGCTCTTTGGCCCCTTGAGTGTGGCCATGAAGTTTCAATCGCACTGTACGAGCGTGCCCGCATGTAGTATTTTGTGGAAGAGCCACACTCAAGGGGCCACAGTTTGCCGACCACTGGGATAGAGCATTGGCCTGCAGACTAAAGGGTCCCAGGTTTGATTCCAATCAAGGCCACTTGCCTGGGTTGCTGGCTCGATTCCAAGTAGGGGAGCGTGCAGGAGCCAGCCAATCAATGATTCTGGTTGCAGGCTCGATCCCCATTAGTGGGTGTGCAGGAGGCAGCCAATGAGTGATTCTCTCTCATCATTAATGTTTCTGTCTCTCTCCCCATAATGTTTAAATAATAAAATCAATAAAACATATTTAAAAAATAAGGCTAGAGATTCTGGCTTCTGTGCCACAGGAGATTGTAAGTGGTATGTCTAGTAAGATATACACGCTATGAAGTGCATCAGGATTTTTGAAAGAAAGGGGCTGTCTCAGTCATCTGCTGTCATTACTTATTCAATCAGCCATTATACCTGCTAATTGTCAGGAAATATGATATATCAATGAACAAAATAAATAAGAAACCCTGTGCTCATGGAGCACATATTCTAGTGGGTGGGGTGGGAAATAAGTAAAATATATGGTATATCAGATGGTAGTCAAGTGGAGAATGGGAAAGCAGGGAGGTCAGTGGGGGTCTTAAGGGATGGAGTGTTGCAAATGTAAATAGAGTTGCTGGGATGGCCAGTGGCTGGACAAAGGGTGACATGTGAGCAAAGGCCCCTTTCAAGTTTTTGTGACCGTTAGTGGTAACAATTTTAGGAATGTCCTGTTGGGGCCCATAGAGGTTTCTTTTTAGCACCCAAACCCAGGTCCTTTAAAGCTTGGGTCTGGACATTTCTACCACACATCCTGGTTCAATGCAACCCACTATAGCAGGGTGAAGGGAGATGTGGAGTGTGGCCATCAGAGGGATGCTGGGATCCAGGGAGACACCTTCAGTGTAGGCAAAGGTCAGAAGCTCGGTTGAGTAGACGAGGCTGCCACCTGGTCCCACACAAGGAACCCAGCTCAGACTAGACCCACAGGAGGTAGGGCAGCACCCCATCCCAGGAAAGGGCAGCTCTGTGTCTCTGGAATGGAGTGACCGCACCTAGGGGACTACGACAGTATAGAAGGTAGGTCTGTTCACCCAGTCACTGATGGCCTCTTTGATTTTCCCATCTCCAAGGTAAAAGGAGCTTGTCCTGCCGGCCCCCCATGGTCAAGTTGGTGTGTCCTGCTGACAACCCGCGGGCCGAAGGGCTGGAGTGTGCCAAAACCTGCCAGAACTACGACCTGGAGTGTATGAGCACGGGCTGTGTCTCTGGCTGCCTCTGTCCCCCGGGCATGGTGAGCCACCCACTGCTGCCAGGGGTCGGCAGTTGTCCATTTTCCTGTAGGCAGAGAGAGGAAGAAACAAGAGTTAAACCAGGGTGGGTACCAGGTGGCAGTGGTAATGGGGGCAGGGGTCGGGGAGGTCCCTTGGCTGAGTCAGCCGCCAAAGTCAGGAAGGGAGATGGTAGGAAACTATCTGGGTTTGATCCTGATGAGATCTGACAAAAATGCTTAGTGCACAGAGGTGCCATGGGAAGCAAAGCAAGAATTTCCAGAAAACTCAAGTGAAAAATAGGCACTTCTACTAGAATTTTCTTTGCCACCAGGAGCCCTTCTTAGTGTCTTCTTTCTCAGGGTTCACAGTGGTTTGCAGCCACCTGGCTCCCATGTGCCTCCTGATGGTGGCCATGGTCTCAGCATGCCCAAGTCTTCTTAACCTTCCTCCCAAGTTTAATCTTAGGCCATTTTGAGTTAAAAATATTATATATATGTTATTCTTTTCACCCTGAAAACCAGGAGAGATTCTAGATTTTCTCTTTCAAGTGCATCTTGTCTTCTTGCTTTCTTTGACTACAGTTCCTCAGACCCAAAGTGAGTGGTGAGGGGCAGGGGTTGTAGATGCAAAAATAAGAGGGGGGCAGAGTGGCTCTCATATGGCTACAAAGGGCATAATGATGCCCAAGGCCTTGGCTTAGGGGCAATGCCCAGGGCCAGGGGAGTTGCCAATATTCCGTGGGAGGCACTAGGACCCATCACCCGTGGCCCTCAGGAAGGCTGCCATTGTGTGTGTGCAGGGCAGATGGTCTATTTCTTCCCTCCAACCAACCCTTTCTCCTCCAAGATAGAGACTAGCTGCCACTCATTCTCCCCTGGACATCCCCCTCTGTCTTAGCCTCTCAAGATTCTGGAACTATCTCTCCTAATGAGGGAGCTAGAGATCGGCCCTAAACTAGAAGGTCTTGTTTGGTGCCTTGGCAGAACAAGCAGGCTGTTCAAAGGGGTATGTAAGGAGGAGGAGAAATAGGAGAGAGGAGTGCAAGCTTCCATGTGCTCCTTTTACCCCGAAGGCCCCTTATTTTGACTGTCCCTTCTCCATACCTAGCGGTGACATTCTCCCACGTCCGAGGCAGCTCGGGCAAGAAAAGGGACATCCTTCAGGAGTTTGCATCAGCAGCATCAGGGACTCTTTTCAATGAGTTTTGTTGTGTTTTTTTTTTTCATGAAGGAAAGCATACAGATAGTCTTAAATATTAATAACCACAATGACTGCATGCAGTTAAATATTAATAACTACAATGATTGCATGATTGTCCCAAAGCCCCAGTGGAGAGTGAGACCTCGAGTACAGGATATGCACGGGCTGTTAGGAGCTCACTGTCATTCCTGAAGCCCCTGGCAGACATCCTGAGGACCGTCTTTGGGTGTCTGTCTCTCACCTCAGCCTCAGGGGCTTGTCAACTGGAAAGCTCATGGTCTAAGAGATTGGGTTATTTTCACAACTGCTTCATGATGATGCCGACTAATGTGCAAATTGTCGAGGCCAGATTCGGCAGAGCAGAAAAGCCTGGGTGATTTATTAAGTGCACAGTGTATTGGCTGCTGCACAGGACACGTGTTCCTGGACGCAACGCAAAGAAAAGAATCTGGAAACACCCCGTTTGGGCCCATCTGACGGTGCGGACATCCTTCCCAAGGGTGCTCCTCTGTTTGGCCGTCCCCTGTGGAAGGTGGTGAGGCTGTGGCATGTTACTGAGGGTTTGCGGGGAGAGGTCAGGAATTCTGTGTTCTGAGGACCTGAAAGGGAGGAGGGAGTAGTTCTTTTCTGTGGGGCAGGTCTACTGAGAGCAGAAAGAGTCCCTGAGTAGGAACAGAGGTCAGAGGGCCACGTTCTCAGTCCAGGCTGCATGGCTTTCTGGCTCCTTGCTCTTGGACAATCGTCCACTCTTTCTCTGAGTCTCAGTTGCCTGGTCTGTAACATGGACACACTTCCTGTTCTGCCTTCATCGCATTTGCTGTGGACCTGAAGGAGTTGTATGTGAAAGAACTTTTAAAACCAGAAAGTGCTGTCAAATCGTAGCTTTCGTTATTGTTTTCATAAATCACCGAGGGTCAGTCTCAGAGGCTGACCCATCTGCTCCTCTAGTCCATGGGAGAAACACAAAGGGCCCATTTTCTTAAATTTCCAATCTGTTGTGGACCAAAGCTTTTCTAAATATAATAGAATAATCAGAAACACGAAACAAAAAAGCAATTACATACAACATATGACCCCTTTGATTTTTATTAGCTACACCAGGTGTATATTACTCAGTCAGATTGGCATGTGATTTTCTAAACACCTCCTCTCCAGTCTGTGCTCACATCATCACAGACCAACACTGGCCCGTGGACCACACTCTGAGCAGTGCTGCTCTTGGTTGAAGATTGCCTTTCAAAACGTCTCTCAATGCTCATTGCAAGGCCAGCAGCACCTGCTGGAGAATGCTGGGGGCAGGGAGAGAGCAGGGCCGGGCACCTGTCTAGAGCAGAGGTTTTCTGGTTCACTCCTCAAGTAACAGCCTCCATTGGATCCTGCCACTGGTGCGCAGGGCTCCTTGCATGGAACAAGTGGGTGGGCACACTTGTGGTAAGTGGTTGGTGGAGAAGCAGCATAAAAAAGGCATTGAAGTGGAGCCCAAAAATTCTAGGTTTGAATCCTGGGTCCTGACATTTCGTTAATGGAGTGGCAAGTCACTTAAAATCTTTGTGTCTGATTTCTATCACCTCTAAGATTGGGTTAGAAGGGTTGTTTTGAGGACAGAACATGACAGTGGCAGGCACATGGACGTTGCTTAGTAAGTGGTGGTTTAAGATGGCTATTATAAGAAGTTCATGGAGTAACGCCGTAAGTCATATTAGGAATGGAGATGCCCTAAGTAAATTTTCAGACACGGGGAGTAATTTTTTTGAAACCCCAATGTCCACATTATGAGGTCACTGGATCAATAAAATGGGGCCGCACTAGAAAATTTTAAAGTCTTTTTCTTTAGTTTCAGAGGTACATGAGTGAACGAACCACTTGCCTTTAAGTTAGAATTTTACCTGATTCTACCAGGAGGTGGCAGCAAAACACAACCTACTGCCCACCGTTCAGTCCTCATTCCAGCCACAGCTGGAACCCTCTCTAGGAGCATGATCATCCAGGGGCAGAGTGAGAAGGAACCCCCAAACCCAGGATTTCAACCCCTTCCAACACACAGGAGGAGACCAGAGGAAGAGAGGAAGCAGAGCCATTTAAGGACACATAGTTGCATAATGGAAATCCTGATCTCCTGAGTCCCAGATTGGACCCTTCGGAGGCTGGGCCCGGAGGTGCTGTGGAGGAAGTGTAGTACCACTGCCTGGGAGATGCTCACTTCCCTTTTGAAATCTAGTGTTTGCATTTCCAAACTGGTACCCGTTCTGCTGGTACAAGGATGCCTTTGGCAACTGGGAAGTGTGTTAAATTCCCTGTGTGTTAATTTCTTTGATGTCCAGTTTTCTCACAGTCCCAATAGGAAGACCGGAAAGACTTTAGTACTGTTTTTGGAGATATAGAGTTTGGGCTCAGGAGCCCATCCAGAGTGGGCCTCACACATGGGCATTGTGAATCCTATGAGATATCATTTAAAAAGGTCCAAGAAAGCCCCCCCTGCCATCGTAAAAATATCTCCTACACTTCATACAATTTGTCAGCTAATCAGACTTACTAAAATACAATAAGCACAAGTTCATTTTGGTTAACAAGCAAGAGCTTTAAAGAAGCTCACAACCTTATAAATCCTCGTGGGAAGTCATTCACACCTTAGTGTGAATTATTTCATCAGCTTCCCCCCATTCCTAGCGAACATATAATTGAAATCAGCTGCATTGAGCTGGAAGGATTGATGGGGTGGGAGAATGAGTAAAGGACAGTAGGAAGGCAAGAAGGATTTTTGAAGAATGGGTCATTTTGAGTGTGGTGTTGATGTTTTGGAATGGGGGTAGGGAAGATGGGGTTTTTTTAGAGAAGAGTAACAGCCCCCAAACCCATTTCTTCCTACTTCATAATTTTTTGGGGGCGCTGATCAAGACCTGGTGCCATGCTCTCAGTGTGAGTCATTCCTACTGAAGATGTCACGAGTGGAGGAACAATAGTGACGACTATTTCTGCCTGTTTTCTTCTGAAGTCTTTGAAGGGTTATTTGTCAACTTTATCTTATTAACCCTTTGGTGTCCCACAGTGGCAAATACTAGGCAGAGGGGGTTCTGTTCATTTTAGTCATGAAGTTGCATGACTTGCCACGAAATCCGCCTAGGGCCTGCTCTACTAGCCTACCCCGCGTGTCTGTCCAGTTCTCATCCAGACCCCGTTCACCTGTATTGTGCCTTTATTTTTCTTTCTCCATGAATTTCTTTAATGCTTCAGGTTGGTGTTACCTGATCTTCTCTCCCACGTCAGGAGCCTCCTGCTGAGGTGGGGCCTGGAAACCTCTCCTCCCCTTTTGAGTTTTGCTTTGTTGCCCCTGCAGCTCAGACGTAGGGATCCATTCCCATGCCTCTGTCATCTTTCTATCAGTCCTCATTCTAAAGGTCCTTTCTTTTATTAAAATATAGTTAACATACAATATTATATTCATTTCAGGCATACAACCTGGTTATTCAACTTTCATACGCCTAACGAAGTGATCACCATGATCAATCTAGTAACCACCAGACACTGTACAAAGTTATTACGATATTATTGACTATATTCTCTATGCTGTACATTACAACCCCAATGATTTATTTATTTTATAACTGGAAATTTTTGCCTCTTATTTATCCACCCCTCCTTTCCCTTAACCCCTTCCCTTCTGGCAACAATTCGTTTGTTCTCTGCATCTACGAGTCTGTTTCTGTTCTGTTCTATTTGTTTATTTTGTTTTTTTAGATTCCACATATAAGTGAAATCATACAGTCCTATTTTAATACTGTAATCCACCAATTAGTAATCTCCTTTTACTAAAATAAGTCAGGGCAGAGAGGAGCACAGAAGGAGCTGGCAGCGTAATCTCATGGCCAAGCTGGGATTTGAGCTTTATGTTCACTGGAGAAGGGCTGGGCTGCCCGGGACTCAGCCCTGGGCCAGGGGAGGGCTACCTGGGCCATGGTGTGCAGAATGTTTTTGTCAATGGGCTGACTATCTTGAAGAGAGGTGAAAACATACAACACGCAGATGAAGAGGCCTGGGAGCCCTCTACCCAGCCTGCTGTAGGCGATGGGACAGCATGTGCTCTGCGAGGTGAGGTGAGGGCTGTGTTTCCCAGAATCCACCCCTATGCATCCTGCATCACTTTTGTCTCAGGTAATGCTTCTGGTATGAGGCTTGTTTTCTGGTCTCCATTAGCTGTAAGAGTGTCCCATGGTCCTCAGTAGATGCATTATTTGTGTTATTTTTAGAGTAGCCACTAGGTGGCAGGCCCCAGCCTAACAGAGCTGGCAAAGCTTGGGAGGATGTGGGAATGACCCCTAATTGTGACAGCCTTTGAAGCCTGAAGACAGATTTTTAAATCCCCTCCCGATCCTACCAAGCTGCCATCTTTCCTACTAGGTGACTAAGCTCATTGTCTCCCAAGAACAGTAGTCCTAGGAGGTAGGAGTTACCAAGAATGTGATCGATCAACACCTTCCTCACTCTCTGCAACCCCATCCTGCCCTTTACTTGGGCTCTAAGGGCTCAGGAAAACAACTGAGGCTGAGGAAGGTGATGGGGAAGGTGATGGAGGTCATTTCCCCATCCTTTCCAGCCACCCCCTCCCCCCACACACAATTTTAACCTCTACTCCTTGACCTGAAAGTCCCTTTGTCCAGCCCAAGAACACCTGTTCTCAGGGCTTCGTCTTGTTTCATGTCCTGGGAACTCAAGCTTGTCTGGATCATACAAGTCCTGAGCCATCCAGACTAGTAGCTTCTCAACCCTCTGGTTCCTCTAGAACCAAACATGGTCCCTTCACTGGGGGGCGACCAGGCTGTTTTAGATCACTTGGCGGTAGCCACGCCAGAGCAACACCCAGGGTTGCCTCCTGCAGGGGGGATAGCAGCAGATCTACATGTTGGGGTCAGAGTGGGGTTGGCCAGCTCTTCCTGAGCCCACTGGGGCCGGTAGGTCTTAGTCTTTCTTCCCTACCCCAACTGATGAGAGGAGCATGCTCATGTTGTAACCTCTGTGTTGGGGGGGAGGGCAGGAAAGTTGAGCATCTCTGTGTGTGTGTTGGGGGGGGGGTGTCAGGATCTCAGGGACTGGGTAAGGAGGGCACATGTGCGGCCTGAGCTAGTTCCCAGACTCTGGTTTTGGTCCATGTCTGCCTGTGGCCAGTATTTCACCTCCAGGGTAGTAAGTGCATTAATAATTCATCCATTCATTTTATTAAATATACTGTCCATTGTCTTCAATTATAAGCATAGTATTTGCTCATTAAAGAACATTTGGAAAAAAATATTTAAAACCAACAAAAATAAAATAAAATTCCCCTACCCTAGCCCACCATCTGGAGGCAACTTCTATATTTCCTTTAAGTCTTATTTTTGAAATATATATATATATTCATAATTGGGACCATATGTATATACAGGTTTTTTCCTCCCCTGTTTTAAATATTAACAGCATAAGTATTCCTCACATCTTTTAAGATTCTCCCAAAGGCCCACTCTACTAGCTCCATGGACACCATCACCCGGTGAGTCCTTAATGGATTTAATCACTTTTCTATTGTTGAATACTTGGTTGCTACAATTTTTTTCCCCCATGGTAAATAATTCTGTGTTAACCTCTGACTGTGACTCTTTTACATTCGGAGAAATCATCTGCATGGAAGTTTGGGGGCTAAGAATATGTGCATCTCAAAGTTTTCTGACACGTGTTATCGAAGCGTCTTCGTTCAGGTTCCCAGTGACCGTGCCCCCATCAGAGTCTGAAGCAGAGGGCAGTCAGAGAGTCTTCAGCTGAGCTAGGGAGTATCCGTGTAGCTGGGTGCCTGTGTCCCCCAAGCCCAGCCCTGGGCGTGGGCTCCAGGGCCTGACCTGTGGCTGAGGCTGCCTCCCCAGCAGAGCTCTGGGCCACTCGCTGTGGCCCCCAAGACTCTTGGGTCGCTTTCCCTTAGGTCCGGCATGAAAACAGATGCGTGGCCCTGGAAAGGTGTCCCTGCTTCCACCAGGGCAAGGAGTATGCCCCTGGAGAGACGGTGAAGATCAACTGCAACACTTGGTGAGGCCCTGGGAGAGGCTTTTGCGGGGACTGAGCCATTGTGGGGGGAGTCAACAGAGGTGGGGATGAAGGTCAAGATGCTGGGGGATGGGGGTGGGCAGACCTCGCCAAGGTTGAGCCTTGCCTCCAGCATCTGAGGGAATGTGGTTACTTTTTCCTTTTTTGAGCCTCTGTATCTCTATCTGTAAAATGGGGAGAATCTTTATCACCACCTGTGCTCACCTGCATAGACACTCTTCTAGAGGTTAGTGTTTCCGTTCAGAGAGATGGGGCCTGGAGAAGATGAGGACCTTGCCCCATATCAGTATTGTACATGTGACCAAGTCACCAAAGGGCATGGGGTTGGAGGTCCCTTCTCTGGCTCTCTATTGCCCCCTTAGCAGATTGCCCGTGAGTGTGCTTATAGTGACACCATTTGAAAAGGCACCTTGTGAGAGTGGCTGGCTTCTCTTCTCCCTTCTGCTTGGCCATCCTTCACATAACCCTCTGCCCTGCTCATTTACTGTGTCTCTGACTTTGGGGCTGTGCACAGCTTTACGGAGAGGCCCATGTGGGCAGAGGCAGGAAGGCGCTTAGCTATCTGGGGCCTGAGGTCTGAGCTCACGCCTCTGACGCACAGTGGGCTTCCTCATGTCAGCTCCGGTTACCGGGTGGTGGGATGCGGCATTGTGGCAGTCGGCAAGTCGCTGTAGATTTAACCATATAACTGCACACAAAACCTCTCCTGGCAGAAGAGCACGGTTCATCACTATTTGCCCGACTCAGAACGTTCCTGCTGGCCCATCTTGTTTTCTGCATCAGCCTCGGATGGCATGCAGCCTCAGTGTCTGTTTTTAAAAAATACTTATTTTTATTGATTTCAGAAAGGAAGGGAGAGGGAGAGATAGAAACATCAATGATGAGAGTCATTGATCGGCTGCCTTCTGCAGGCCCCACACTGGGGATCGAGCCTGCAACCTGGGCATGTGCCCTGACTGGGAATTGAACCGTGACCTCCTGGTTCATAGGTCGATGCTCAACCACTGAGACACACTGGCTGGGCAGTGTCTGTTTTGTAGAGACCCTGAGGCTACTCTCAGGCAACTTCCAGGGAGGCCGAGCTTTAGCAAACTTGTAGCAGGCGGTCTACAGAGGGTCTGGGTCTCTTCCCTGGGCTGCCTGGATCACCTGTTCCCTTCTTTGCCTCAGTTTCCCCCTTGTAATGAAGTGCAGCATGACTTCCCTCTCTCCTGCTGGATCCCTCACTTCTTGAGGCTTCCTGAAAGGTTGGGTGGCACCTGGAATATTATGTTCTTTCCTGGCCTCCTCATCCCCCAGGGCCCACATGGGCCTCTCACACCCTTCACACCCACCATCCTGGCCATTTCTGTTCCTAGTGTCTGTCGGGACCGGAAGTGGAACTGCACGGACCATGTGTGTGATGCCACATGTTCCACCTTTGGCGTGGCCCACTACCTCACCTTCGATGGGCTCAAATACATGTTCCCTGGGGAGTGCCAGTATGTTCTGGTGCAGGTGAGAGAGAGGGATGGGGGGCGGATGCTGTTCTTAGGTGGGGGGTGCAGTCTGGGGTTTCCAGGTCAGAGTCTGCTGCTCTGTCCATAGAATTGACTCTGGGCTGGATTCTCCAGTGACTGTCCAGCCCCTGAAAGAAGGGCCTACAGAGGTCAGGGCTCGAGCCTCACGTGATCACCATCTTCCTTTACTTTACCTGATGGAGACATAAACATAGGACAGAAGCTCATTTGTTGACTGGGATTGTTGTGGGGCAAGGCTACTACTGTCTGCCCAAATCAGCACCAAAACAGAACTAGAACAAGTCACCTAACCCACACAGCCTTGTGCAGCAGCCCTGGACAGGGGGATGGTTGAAATGACCCCTGGGGTTTGCTTCCCACTCTCTGATTCTATTGCATTCTCCACATTTTCTTTTCTAACCTGGCGCAATTCAGAATGGGCAGGAAGGAGGGTGGGCACAGGAAAGCCACACTGCCCAGCAGGATGAGAAACTGCCTAGCTGGTGAGTGAGGGCCCTCTGCCTTCCTCTCCCTGCTGGGTGGATTCCTGTAAATTTCTCTTGCTGGTTGACACCAAAGTGATAAGCAAGGAGGGTTGGTGGCTTTTCTCATGAAGAATGAGATGGCTTAACTCTGTGAAGCTTTAAACAAATGTGGTCTCTCTGTCTCCATTCTTGGGAAGAGGAGGGGTGGGGGCTTGGTATGGTCTGAGGAAGGCCACAGACGCAGCAGCCTTAGTCTCAGAGACTGAGCTGCAGTGTCCTGTGAGTCAGGCAGTGAAGGTAACTGAGCGTGCACGCCTGCTCAGCATGCTGGGAGTGGGACAGAACCAGCACCCTGACCTGCCATGTGCAGAGCATGCTGGGAGTGAGCAGTTTCACCAGTTAGCCATGTGCAGAGCATGCTGGAAGTGAGCAGGGGCACTAACTAGCATGTGCAGAGCATGCTGGGAGTGAGCAGGGGCACTGACCAGTTGCATGTAGAGCATGCTGGGAGTGAGCAGGGGCACTAACTAGCATGTGCAGAGCATGCTGGGAGTAAGCAGGGTCACTGACCAGCTGCATGTGGAGCATGCTGGGAGTGAGCAGGGGCACTGACCAGTTGCATGTAGAGCATGCTGGGAGTGAACAGCAGCAGCAACTAGCCAAGCCTCCACCACCCACACCAGAGATGACTTGATGCCAATCTTCTGACCTGGGGAGAGGTGGCAGGAATAATATTTCACCTCTTTCCCCCAGGATTACTGTGGCAGTAACCCTGGGACCTTTCGGATCCTGGTTGGGAATGAAGGATGTGGCTACCCCTCAGTGAAATGCAAGAAGCGGGTCACCATCCTGGTGGAGGGAGGAGAGATTGAACTGTTCGATGGAGAGGTGAGTGGCAGCCCATCCTTTCCCCCTCAGGCCCCTTTGTTCTTCTGTGGGCTTGTGAAGAGCATGTGCCAAGCATTCGATTAGAACTTGAATGGAATATCGTGCAGCCATAAAAGAGTGTGAGGTGGAGCTGTATCATATGACTGTGACATCCTATATAATAAAAGGGTAACATCAATGTGTTCCCACAGGGGGAGCACTGCTCAGCCAGAAGCTGGGTTCATGGTGGTGAGCCTCTCCCACCTCTGCGGCAGTTGGACATCCCCCAAGGGCTCCTGGACTGCGAGAGGGTGCAAGCAGGGTTGAGGGACACCCCCCCCCCCCCCCCG
>NW_006286243.1:1175593-1190199 GCF_000327345.1 Myotis davidii
GAAAATTTCACACTGGGCCTCTAGTATTCTATAACAAGTTACAGATGCGTATGCATAACATGAGCCCATTTTAATGAAGGTGAAGAGAAAAGTGTGGAGAAGGGTGGTAATGCTATCTGCATAAGGATCAGTACTTACCTCTGAGGGTGGAGTGGACACTGAAGGGCAGGAGGACTTTTCCTTCTAATTATATGTGTATATAATATATATAGAATACAATTACATATATGCATATATATACATATATATGCATATATGATTATTTGTATTTTGGGAAGTGATAGTGTTTTGGGAATTTTTACTTTTTTTTTACATTTTCAGTTCTTTTTAGATAAATCTTTTTTAAAAAGAGCAGTAACCAGATCCAGGCCCTGTGTAGATCTTTGACATGGTTCTCAGAGGGTATATGAGAACCACCAAGGAGATCTTGTTTAAGATGTTGAGCCTGGCTGGTGTGGCTCAGTGGTTGAGCATCGACCTATGAACCAGAGGGTCATGGTTCGAATCTTGGTCAGGGCAAATACCTGGGTTGCGGCTCAATCCCCAGTAGGGGCATGTAGGAGGCAGCCAATCGATGATATTTCTCTCTTATCAATGTTTCTATCTCTATCCTCTCATTTCCTCTCTCTCTAAAAGTCAACAAAAACATCCATGTATATAAAAGCCTAAGTGACCAAATGACTGAACAACTGGTTGACTGGTCACTATGATGTGCACTACCACCAGGGAGCAGATGCTCAATGCAGGAGCTGCCCCCTGGTGGTCAGTGTGCTCCCTACAGGCGCCAGATCTAGGGCTCAGGACTGGCGAGCACCACTGTGGTGGTGCAAGCCTCTCCCACTTGGGACTCCTCTCCTGCTTGGGACTGACTGGGTGCGAGCCCACAGCAGGCACAGAGGGCTGGGATGAGCGGTGAGTGGGAGTGGCAGGCAGGAGTGGTAGACGGCATTGGACTGCCGGTTTTGGCCCCATCCTCGTAGACTATACTGAGGGACCCCACTGAAGCATGAATCCGTGCACCGAGCCTGTAGTATTTTAATAAATAAATAAAATCAATTGCCTAGAGATGCTTAAAATCATTGCCACATTAAAAACCTACTTAGGAGGCCACATGCATTTAATGATCAAGTGTCAAAAATTCTTTTAAGGAAGTGATGGATGATCTTCTGCTAGTTGGTTTTGTTGTATTTTTAATATCATAATTATGATTTTGCTGCCACCTCTATTATTGCCTCTTAGAAGGTTCTTGGAGAGTGATAGGTGAGACAGACACAGAAACATCCAGGCAGGTGGCCACGAGGGATGAGCTCTCACTGAATGGGGCAAATGGAGCTCCATGGAGGCAGATGTGGGTACTCCCTCTCCCTGTCTCACGCTTCACCCTCCTTTAGGTGAATGTGAAGAGGCCCATGAAGGATGAAACTCACTTTGAGGTGGTGGAGTCTGGCCGGTACATCATTCTGCTGCTGGGCAAGGCACTCTCTGTGGTCTGGGACCACCACCTGAGTATCTCCGTGGTGCTAAAGCAGACATACCAGGTCAGTGACCTTCCTCCATTCTTCCTCATCTTGTCTGTGACTTGCTATTGGTTTTCTTCAGTTTCCTGAGTAGTAGGAAGTAGACACTGTGCCTCCTGATGTCTCAGGGGAAGGTAGGCGGTCTGAAAAGGGGATGCATGAGCAGACTCTTCAGAAAAGGGAGGGAGTGAGCCATGCAGACATCTGGATGAGAGAATTTAGGCACGTGCAAAGGCTGCAGGGTGGATGATGTTTGGAGTGTTTGAGCAAGGATGCCTGTGGCCGGAGCGGAGGGACTTGGGGAGAACTGTGGTTAACAAGGGTAGGGAGGAGGCAGGGATCATACTGTGGGGGCTGTTAAACCATGTAAAGATCTTGGGCCTTTTGTCCCAACTCTGGGAACATTCTTATGTGCTTCCCAGTAATTCTCCATGTTGAATCAAAATAGGAATATTTTTGTCCCAAGACAGGGCTCCAACTATGTTGTAAGAGTAGTATCTTTTCTTTTCCAGGCCAAATATTTCCAGTTCCTCCCCTAGTTCTTATGTGATGGTTTCCATTCATTCAGTAATCACTTATTGGGACTTGTATACCAACACTGTGATAGGTGAACATGAAGATGAATAAAATCTTATGTCAGCCCTAGTGGCACTTGGTATACATAAGAACCCTGGCCAGCCTGCTATGAACAGGCTGCTGTTTACCCAGATAAAGGACTCCTGTGTCCATAGTATAAAGTAGTCAGACTTCTGCACTCTCATTGATGCAACGATGAACTAGCTCCTCTCTGCCCAGGCCCTTACTGCGGAGGGTGATGGCTTATATTGGAGATTCTAGAGCCAAGACTGCCTAATTCCCACTTGTGCACTTGGCCAACTACAGGACATGGGCAGGTTGTCTCTCTTTGTGAATCATATTTTTTTCTTTTAACTTTAAAATGAGGTCAGTGAGGAAGGCCAGGAAAAGGCTTTGGCAAGGGCCAGGCTCTGCCGATCACTCTGGTCTCTTCTGGGTCTCCATCTCTGCCTCCCCCGACCCTCCTCCTCTCAGATGAGCGGCCTCCTTTGCTGTCTGGAGCCCTCCTTGCCCTGAGTCAGAACTGGCCCTGAGGTTTGCAATGCTCATGCTCTCAACTTGTCATCAGGAGCAGGTGTGTGGCCTCTGTGGGAATTTCGACGGTGTCCAGAACAATGACTTTACCGGCAGCAATCTCCAAGTTGAGGAAGACCCCGTGGACTTTGGGAATTCTTGGAAAGTGAGCCCACAGTGTGCTGACACCAGGAAAGTACGTTTGGGGTCTCCTTATGGGCTGCGGGTGGTGGGTGGGGGGTGGTATGCCCTGGAGTGGTTGCAGGGCTTGGAAGAGGGTCTCTTGGATCCTTCCAGGTTGACTGTTTTGGTCTATTTCTGTTCTCTTGCCCTGTTCCCCAGGTGCCGCTGGACTCGCCCCCTGCCACCTGCCACAACAACATCATGAAGCAGAGCATGGTGGACTCCTCCTGTAGGATCCTCACCAGTGACCTTTTCCAGGACTGCAACAAGCTGGTGAGGGCTGCCGGGGAGCCAGAGGCAGAGGAGCGCTGAGGGCTGGCCAGTGGCTCGGGCACTCAGAGCACAAGTGTCTAATTCTGGAACCAGCCTGGGAGCCTTTGAAATGATCTGCATGGGGTCACCTTTATTTCGCCCTTCATTGTTGCAAACTGGGAAACAGAAAGGATAATCAACAGTTTATGGGGAAAGCAATGCCTGGCAAGTCATGTTTCTTCTATGCCAGGCCCTGCTCTTCTGAGCATCAGCTTCTCTTCTGGGCATCAGGTTTAGAGCTTGTGCCCCCGGAGTTATCTTGTCTCCAACACTAGAGCCAGGAATTTTGTTTTGCTGTTACCTCACTATATCTTCAGATCTGAGTACTCTAGCTTCTCCCCTCGTAAAACCCTACAGCTCCTAGGTCTTATCTCAAAAACCCTTTTCTGGTCTTAGCTCCAGAAAAGGGTGTTGAGGCCTCATTCTGTGGCTTGCTTTTGTGTCTTCCTCTCCAATGGTGGTAAGCAATTCTCCAAACACACATGCTGCTGTGTTGCACCACCCCTGGGGGCAGGACTGGTTGGATACCTGTATCTCAGTTCTCTTTCTATCCATCCAATGATTTTTAGTCCTGGAGGACGCCAAAGATATTTGGGATTCCCTGCTTTGGTGGAATTCCTGGGCATCTGAATGGGAACAGTGGAGACAGTGAGAGAAGTCAGGGGAACCGGGATTGTCGGCGGGTGTTGGAAATAATGACCCACTCAATGTCTGAATTCATTCCTTTCACAGTGACCCCGAAAGAGGCCAGTGTGTGTAGTGGCATGTTTGGGGGAAGGGAAGGTCAGCCCGATTCCTGTGACTGAATGTGGATGGTGGATAGGCTACCTCTTCGTGTAGACCTGCGGTCAGTGCAGGAGTACACAGGCTGGTCCTACTGTCCAGCATACCAGTCCATAGCACCTCATAGGGCAATGTGAGTGGGTCCTGATGTATTTCCTCTCTCTTCTTGCTGAATGGAGGCAAAGGAAATAGAGTGAGCAGTGTGTGTGTGTGTGTGTGTGTGTGTGTGTGTGTGTGTGTGTGATGTGTCTATGTAAAAAACACTCAAACATCCATGAGGTTGGGAGTCCGTTTTGGGGATGGATGGATTATTGAGCAGGTAAGTGGACAGATAGAAACAAATGTTCTTTTGAAAAATTCTTAGACACACCATTCTATGAAAGACTGGCTTTACGTAATGTTTCTTGCTGGAATACAGATTAGAAGCTAGAAATTCTGCCTTCTTACCCATCCCCTCTTTGGAAGCATTGACCTACATTTCCCCTCCTACTCTGGACCCCCCTTTCTCATACTCTGACCACCAGAATGTTTCCATACAGACCAAGAGCCAGAGTGCCTTTGTCTGGTCGCAAGCTTGGGCTATCCTGGTGCTCCCTTACAGGTGGACCCTGAGCCATTCCTGGATGTTTGTATCTACGACACCTGCTCCTGCGAGTCTATTGGGGACTGTGCCTGCTTCTGTGACACCATTGCTGCCTATGCTCATGTATGTGCCCAGCACGGCAAGGTGGTGACCTGGAGGACAGCCACGTTGTGTCGTGAGTCCTGGTGTCCCTCAGGGTCTCAATCCCCCTCTCCTCAACTCTTGTGCATCTGGACATTAAGACCTTAAAGTGGGTGCAGGATGACACCTTCATGGGAGAGAAGGCAGAGCTCTAGTGTGGGGATGGATGGTAGAGGGCAGAAGGGAGTTAAGACACTGATGTGAGTGAGGAGGGACAGGGGACAGGGATCAAAGACATTAATATGTAGAGACCCTTACTCTGGAGAAATTCTGGAAGGGGGAGAAGGGGGAAGAGTGATGAAAAGAAGAGGGAAGTGAATGTATGTCTTTAACTAGACACTATATTTGCCAATATGAGCGATCAACTCATACATTTATGTAGGGTCTTCCTCGGGTGTAAGCAGCTGATGGTTTCTATATGGAAAACCGACTCAGAACCACTGAGTTCCTGGTTTAGGTGCTTAACAAGTCCAGCAGCCTCTAATATTGGTGACTCCTATAGTTCCTTTGTCCCCAGTGTTCTCGTCATCTCCCCCAGCGCCATCACCACCATATCTGTCTGGGGCCTGGCTGAAGTCCTGGCATCTCAGTGGGCACAGGACTGCCTATGCTTTAATGGTTACGCTCATTTCTTGTCTACACAGCCCAGAACTGTGAGGAGAAGAATATCCGGGAGAATGGGTACGAATGCGAGTGGCGCTACAACAGCTGTGCCCCTGCCTGTCCCATCACGTGCCAGCACCCCGAGCCACTGGCCTGCCCCGTGCAGTGTGTGGAGGGCTGCCATGCACACTGCCCTCCAGGTCAGCCACCTTCCCTGTGTGGGGGCGGATGGAGGGATGGGACAGTTTGTCAGGAAAGGTGATTCCTTGTCTTACGTCATTTCAGCCTTGCCCGATCCCCAACCCTATAACCCCGGGTCCTGTTTGCACGTGTCCTTCCATCGGAGCCAGGCCAGCTATGGTTTTTGTCAAGTTGAGCTTCTGTTTGCTTATTTATGGGTCTATTGCATGGAGCAGCATTTTCTTTAAAAAAATGTTTTTATTGATTTTTAGAGAGAGAGGAAGGGAGAGGGATATATAGAGAGAAACAACATTGATTGGCTGCCTCCTGCATGCCCCCTTCTAGGGATTTAGCCCAAAACCTAAGCCACCTTTAGTTAAAGGTAAGTTTTCCTTGTTGTAAAGGTGAGTTTGGGCTCCTGATGAGAGGTTTGTCATGCAGGGAAAATCCTGGACGAGCTTTTGCAGACCTGTGTTGACCCCGGAGACTGCCCCGTGTGCGAGGTGTCTGGCAGGCGCCTGGCCCCCGGAAAGAAAGTCACCTTGAACCCCGGTGATCCCGAGCACTGCCAGATTTGGTAAAACCTGGTTGTTTGAAGCATGAGTCTTACTGTCTACTCTGGGGACCTGCTCAGAGGTGTAGGTTTTGGGAAAATGCCCTCGCTATGCGAGCTGAAAGGTAGTTTTTGTTTAGCTTGTTTCTCTTGCTTTAAGGACAGACTAGATTGCTTCTTCAGAAAACATCTCTTAAGAGAACCATTAGGCTTCTTCTTCTTTTTTATTTTATTAATCCTCACCCAAGGATATTTTCTCCATTGATTTTTAGAAAGAGTAGAAGGGTGGGGGAGAGACAGAGAGAGAAACATTGATGTGAGAGAGACACACATCGATTGGTTGCCTCCTGCACTTGCCCTGACTGGTGCCAGGGATCAAACCTGCAACCCAGGTATGTGCCATTGACCAGAATTGAACCTGGGACCATTCAGTCCTCAGGCTGATGCTCCAACCACTGAGAAAAACTGGCTAAAGTCCATTAGACTTCTTAACCTCTTCTTGCTGGAGCATGGGTGAAGTCTCACATTGTTCCTGGAGGTCACATCTAGTCTATGAAAGTCAGGCTTCCTTTTTTTTTATTGGAGATGGGGATGCAGAGAAAGAAAGTGAGGCAGAGCCCTGACCCCTCAGTGTGACTTAGACACCTCCGAGCCACAACCCAGTCCCAGGACAGGGCTTTTGTAACTGGGAGGGAAGACTCTGGGTTTTCTCACTCGACTGCCTCTGGGAGTGGGGGAGCTTGGGGAGGTGAGAACGAGTCCCCAGGGTGAGCACTGAGCTTTATGAAGTCCTGCTCCTAAGTAAGGAACATGCTTTTGGATGTTGATATATTCATATATTCAATACCACTTCTTATGGGAACTTAAACTTGAGAACTTAAATTCACTGGGGAAGGGGCCATGGCTACAGCTGCCAGAGTCAGATCCAGCCACAGCCATCTGTATAAACATGAGTGAACGCTGCCCGGGGTGAGTTCTCTAGCAAACACAGGAAACTAGAAAGTATGTCACTCATGCACTGTTAGCAAAGATGGAAGCAATAAATTGTGTGGGCCACAAGGAAGTGGGAATTAACTTCCCAGTAAGACCCTGCCTATCTACTTGCTCTCTGTTGAAATGGAGATTAAGGAATAAAGGAAGGGCCAGACACTGGCATGGGGCTCTGAGTGTAGAGCCATTGAGGACATGAATGTAGAGCCATTTCCCCACCGCTCTCTGCTGGCCACAGGGAGGGCAGCTGCCAGGGGCAAACAGGTGTGGACAGTAGTTCCAAAGCAGGCTGGAGCATCACCTGGGAAGTGAGCCGCAGGGCACACATCCCAGGGCTCTTGGCCTTACTGGGAGTGCTGAGGGCAAGTTACCTCAAAGACCAAGAGTTTACAGAAGAGAAGGTACTAGCCTGGGTTGTATCTATAGTCTGGCATAGCCTGCCACTCTCCAGGACACTGGTGGAAGGGAGAAGGGGTCAGAAAGGCCGGGAAATTTGGACTGGTAGTGTAGGAATGTGTGTCAGGGGCAGCTGCTCTGCTAAAGACGCATGGTATGTGCTTGGGGCTGGGTGCAGGGTCTAGCTAGCCAGTTCCTGGCATGTGATAGGTGCTTCCATATGTCTGCTGGAGGATTGAATGAATGAGCCACTGACTTTCCCCCATCAAACATCTTGGGGACATATTAAACATGGTCCAAAATTCATCCAGTTTAAATCCTGTTATAATGAACTAGAGGTCCAGTGCCCAGATTTGTGCAATGGTGGGGTCCCTTGGCCTGGCCTGTGCCCTCTCTCAATCCGGGACCCCTCGGGGGATGTTGGACTGCTGGTTTCGGCCCGATCCCCACAGGCCAGGCTGAGGGACCCCATCGGTTCATGGATCCATGCACCGGGCCTCTAGTATGCATATAAGATCTTTGGTTAATCTCTTCCTGTCCTCCCCTCTCCCTTCTTCCCTCTGAGATTCATCAGTCTGTTCTATGTTTCCATGCCTGAGCATCTGCCCTGAGCGTCTGCATTGAGCATCTTCCCTCTGGTGGTCAGTGCACATCATAGCTACCAGTTGAATGGTCTAATGGTCGCTTATGCTTATATATATGGTAGATACTGTAAAGCATTTATATTCAGTAGAACATTTATGAGTCCTGGTCAGTGTCAACATTTTAGAGTAATATTTGTCTTTGGAGTTATTTGGCAGAAGGTTTGGGTTGTAATTAAATATTTGTATTGCTAGAGATGTAGTTTGATAAAAAAAAAATCTACTTTCAATGGCTGTGTGGATGGCCTTAAAACAAGAAAGATTCTTTTTCAGGTCCTAGTAAAGTTTGGCTTGTAGAATCCAGGGAAGCCTTTGCTGTGTGTGTGTGTGTGTGTGTGTGTGTGTGTGTGTGTGTGTATGTTAGGGGACGTATGTTAAAAATGATGTCTCTCTTGGGTGGAGAGTGACCCATGGGAGCTCAGTGCAGGTGGGCTAGGCAGGCAGATGTATGGAAACAGGAGCAGCGGTTCTGAGTAAGGCTGAGAAGCGCTCAGAGCCTCTTCCGGAACCATTTCTCTTTCTCTCCCTCTGCAGTCACTGTGATGGTGTCAACCTCACCTGTGAAGCTTGCAGGGAACCTGAAGGCCTAGAGGCGCCCCCCACGGAAGGCCCGGTCAGCCCCACCACCCCGTATGTGGAGGACACCCCTGAGCCGCCGCTGCATGACTTCTTCTGCAGCAAGCTGCTGGACCTGGTCTTCCTGCTGGACGGCTCCTCCAAGCTGTCCCCGGCCGAGTTTGAGGTGCTGAAGGTCTTTGTGGTGGACATGATGGAGCGCTTGCACATCTCCCAGAAGCGGATCCGCGTGGCGCTGGTGGAGTACCACGAGGGCTCCCACGCCTACATCCAGCTCAGGGACCGGAAGCGGCCCTCGGAGATGCGGCGCCTCGCCAGCCAGGTGAAGTATGCAGGCAGTGCAGTGGCCTCCACCAGCGAGGTCCTCAAGTACACGCTGTTCCAAATCTTCGGCAAGATCGACCGCCCCGAGGCCTCCCGCATCGCCCTGCTCCTGACGGCCAGCCAGGAGCCCCAGAAGTTGGGCCGGAACTTGGTCCGCTACGTCCAGGGCCTGAAGAAGAAGAAGGTCATCGTGGTCCCGGTGGGCATCGGGCCGCACGCCAACCTCAAGCAGATCCGCCTTATCGAGAAGCAGGCCCCCGAGAACAAGGCGTTTGTGCTCAGCAGCGTGGACGAGCTGGAGCAGCAAAGGGACGAGATTATCAGCTACCTCTGTGACCTCGCGCCCGAGGCGCCGGCCCCGACTCAGCCCCCTCCTATGGCCCAAGTCACCGTGGGTCCGGAGCACTTGGGGGTTTCGACGCTGGGGCCCAAGAGGAACTCCATGGTTCTGGATGTGGTGTTTGTTCTAGAAGGGTCGGACCAAATCGGCGAGGCCAACTTCAACAAGAGCAAGGAGTTCATGGAAGAGGTGATCCGGCGGATGAACGTGGGCCAGGAGAGCATCCACGTCTCGGTGCTACAATACTCGTACACGGTGATCGAGGAGACCACCTTCCGCGAGACACAGTCCAAGCAGGACGTCCTGCAGCGGGTGCGGGAGATCCGCTACCAGGGCGGCAACAGCACCAACACGGGGCTGGCCCTGCAGTACGTGTCCGAGCACACCTTCTCGGCCAGCCTGGGGGACCGGGAGCAGGCACCTAACCTGGTCTACATGGTCACTGCGAACCCCGCCTCTGATGTGATCAAGCGGATGCCTGGAGACATCCAGGTGGTGCCCATCGGCGTGGGCCCTCATGCCAACGTGCCAGAGCTGGAGAGGATTGGCTGGCCCAATGACCCCATCCTCATCCAGGACTTCGAGATGCTCCCCCGAGAGGCTCCTGACTTGGTGCTGCAGAGGTGCTGCTCCGGAGAGGTGCTGCAGATCCCCACCCTCTCCCCCGCCCCAGGTACGTGGGCACCTTGCATAGGTGCCATGCCTTGGTGGAGAGATGCCTCTTAGGTTCCAATCCCGGCTCCCCTACTCTGTGCCTTCGATCACATCCACCTCCAGAGTGCCTGTGTCCTCACCTCCTAGGCAGGGAGAGTCATCTGTGATCCTTTATTGAGGAGGATCTGTTCTTGTGCATTCAAAGGTAATGCAAGTCTATTGTTAAAGTTTAAATAATACCAAATATAGGGAGTAAAAAATATTTATTCGTCACACAGCCTCATCCTACCCAATCCCACTCCCTGCCTTGGAGGTAACCTGTGACATTTGGTGATGATCAGCTTTTTGACCACACTGGATGGATGCAATTATTCTAAGTAGCTGACACTCTTTGGGGGCAAGGCCAAGGAATGGTGACAGGTAGCAGTTAAGTGCTCAGATCCTGTAGCCGGACTGCCTTGGTTTGAATCTCACCTCTGCCACTTACTAGCTGGGCAATTATGGCAATTTTGGGGGTAATAATTTTGGGCAGATACCTCTGTGTGTATCTGTCTCCTCATCTGTAAAATGGGGATAATAATAGTACTTTTTTTGAAATATGTTTAGAACAGTTCCCAGCACACAGCAAGTGCTTGCCACTCTGCTATGATTACTGCCTTCAGAATGGATACTAATGTCTAATCAATTCCTAGTTCTTGAACATCCTCATTTGGCGTGTCTGGGACCATCCAGAATAACTAGCCTTCTTTTAATGTCTCTTTATCCTCCCACTTGGACTCAGTGCCTTTGTTTCTTTGTTCTTGTTTTAATCAGAGCCACAGATTTATTGAAATTCTTGTGATATTTCTGTGAAGAACAGGAATAGTGTCACTGTACGCAGTCTCAGAATGGTGTTGAGGCCAGAGTTTGCTTCCTCACTGTGATCTGTGCTAGAGCAGTCACAGGAGCAGTAGGCATTTATAATCAGAATACCTTTCAGCACTTACCTACCCGCGAGACCCAAGGCCATACTGCTGCTCCATTTCCTTTTGCTATCTCCCTGTTTTGCTGCTCCAGTATCTCACTCAATTCTGGAAGAGTTGCAGCCTCCTGTTACTGTGAGAACAGATGCCTCTCGCTTTCATGGGGAGGCATTTAAACTGCCTTTGAGTGGCACTGGAGTCTTCCCAGTGCCTCCAAGCTTGGGGCACTCCTGGCCTCCTTACCTCCTCCCAGGCTCATCTTGCCATCCTGCAGGACTAATGGTGACACGTCCCTTGATGGTGCCATGTGGTTGGTGGTGCCCCAAACCTGCCCATTGAATGCAGCTGTGTGCTGCAGTGGCCGGTGCACTGCTGGCACTGTGTGCTCACCTTCCTGTCTCTCTGCAGACTGCAGCCAGCCCCTGGATGTGATCCTCCTCCTGGATGGCTCCTCTGGCTTTCCAGCTTCTTACTTCGATGAAATGAAGAGTTTTGCCAAGGCTTTCATTTCAAAAGCCAATGTTGGTGAGTGAGGCACCTGAAGGAGCAGGTTAGAAAGGGGCTCTTCCTGGCGCTCTGCTTGCTCGAAAGCGCTATTCGTGTCCTCTTTCCGCTAGGGCCTCAGCTCACGCATGTGTCCGTGCTGCAGTACGGAAGCATCACCACAGTCGATGTGCCATGGAACATGGCCCAGGAGAAGACCCAGTTGCTGGGCGCTGTGGACCAAATGCAGCAGGAGGGAGGCCCCAGCCAAATTGGTAATGTAATGTCATGGGCTGGGATGCAGGGTCTGCATCTGGTCCTCATTCTTGGCATAAGTGAGGAGTGACCTTGGCCAGTCACTTTGGCTTTGGCCTCAGTTTTCTTTGCTGTAAAGGGAGGGCCTAGATGCTCTTTCTGGTCTCATCTGGATCTCACTTGTGTGCGGGACTCCCTGAGTCTCTGAATCATTCCGCTTTGGTGGCCTAAGGACCTACCTGGAGACAGGATGCCCAGTTGGCTTCAGAAATGCCTTCCCTACAGCCAAGACTCACTTGTGTGGTCTGTTCTCCACTCTCAGGGGATGCTCTGGGCTTTGCTGTGCGATACATCACGTCGGCAGGCCATGGTGCCAGGCCGGGTGCCTCTAAGGCGGTGGTCATCCTGGTCATGGGCGACTCCACAGACTCTGTGGCTGCAGCTGCCGAGGCCGCCAGATCCAACCGTAAGTGTCCAGTGCCCACTCTGAGACTGTGCTAAATTGCCCGAGGACTGAAAGTGGGAAGGTGTTACTTCCAGATGTCCCGGCTGATTTAAATGCTCCATACCTGCATGTGGCCTGGTTTCAAGCAGCAGGAAATCATCCAATCCCTGTGCTATTTGGAAACCAAGTAGTAATAAGTGTGTGTTAACCCTCCATTTGTCTGCATTCTTTAGATTTTTAACCTTTAATTTTCACTTTGTGTCCAGGAATGGGTCATAGCTCACACTTTTTTTTTTTAAAGTGGTATCCTTGGTCTCTCACCACCGTCTCCATGTCTGTGGCCAGAGGGATTCATATGGGGCCTTGAGAACCATTGGGGAACTTCCTGTATTCAGAGCCCTTTTCTAGTACCAGCCTAATGGGTTTGGGGGATGAGTAATGGAAAGAGACAAAGGCTGCTGCTTTAGGGAGGGGATGAAACAAGCATGACCCAGCCTGGGTGGCCCATAACAACTTGTGCTATGAATATCAACAGACTGGTGTGGTGCTGAGGAAGGGCCAGGTGAGTGGAATGGCACTAAGTCATCTCATGGCCACCTGTGAATGTCCAATCTGGAAAACATGAGGCTCTATACAAATACAGGGTGTAGCTTCAGGCCAGTCCACTTTGTGCCCACCTAACCAAAGCAGGTTGGCAGAGACCCTTTCTTGTTCCTCTGCTCACTCAGGAGTGACAGTGTTCCCTATCGGAATCGGGGATCGGTATGACCCAGCCCAGCTGAGGACCTTAGCAGGCCCAGGCGCCAGCTCCAACGTGGTAAAGCTCCAGCACATCGAAGACCTCCCTACCATAGTCACCCTGGGCAATTCCTTCCTCCACAAGCTGTGCTCTGGTGAGTCTGGTAATATCTTTCTTCCTCCTCACTCTCAAAAAATTAAAAACAAAAGCAACAAAGCCCATTTCAGAGACCTGAAGGTGCTCAGGCACAAGATGTTGGTCTTGAAGGAAGAGTGTTGTATAGACCAGGACCTTTAAGTTTCTGCTCATGAAAAGTGTGTACTATGAATCTCCAAGGGGCTTCCAGACAGCTCGCTGGGTAGAGCCCTCTTTCCTGTTCAAACTGCCCATCCAAACTTTCGTAGAAAAAGCCCATGCTCAATTGTGCAAAGGGATCTTGGATAAAAGAGTAGAAAATAGAACAGGGAACCTCAGCATCCTGTAGATCATGGTCTTCTTCCTCATGCCCTAGACCAGCCGTGGGCAAACTACAGCCCACGGGCCGGATCTGGCCCATTTGAAATGAATAAAACTAAAAAAAAAAAAAAAAAAAGACCGTACCCTTTTATGTAATGATGTTTACTTTGAATTTATATTAGTTCACACAAACACTCCATCCATGCTTTTGTTCCAGCCCTCCGGTCCAGTTTAAGAACCCATTGTGGCCCTCGAGTCAAAAAGTTTGCCCACCCCTGCCCTAGTCTCACTCTCAGCAAGAATATATGGGCCTTTAGAAACACAGTAACATAGAATCTAATATCAAAGTACCATAGTTTAAGTTGATTTAAGATTAGAAACCTTCTTTTAAACACATATGATTTATTTGACCTGGTTTAATATGCATTCCTAATGTAATTAGTGGTGAGTCAGAACCTACTACAGAATTATTGCCCTTTCCTCCTGGTAGGATTTTCAAGATTCCATTCAGTGTTGAGGATCTTGCCTCATTTCCTCCCTACTCCCCACACTGGCACTGACATATGGAAGAGGGAAAGGAGATACTGACTTTGAAAAAGCTTTATGAACCATCGTTATTGCTGTGTTATCACTATTGCTATCATCACTATTAGAAATAACCACAAAGCCTGCCTGAAGAAGCATGGAATGCCACCTCTTATCGGTGTACCCACATCCTCACTGTTAAACCCACTCAGATTATTTTCAGAGTTAAGTCAAGAACTAGCCCAGGTAGCCCATACAGACATTGTGAATGACTTAGACTTTCTGGGTGATGGGTGGGAACTCAAATCTGGTTTGTGCCTGTTTCAGGGTACATTGGAGTTTGCATGGATGAGGATGGAAATGAGAAGAGAGTAAGTTCCTTTTTGTTGACCTTGAAAGAAAAATCAGAAATGTATATTTTGGGCCCTTGTTCCTCCTTGTACACTTTTCTTTCCTTATGGTCTTGGTCCAGTTCTTTTTCTTACCATTATATTACGCTCTGTTTGTTTTCGTTTTTGGGGGCGGAGGGGATGGGTCCACCTGTGAATCTTATGTTCTGTCTCCTGTCTCCTTGCCATTTAGGCCTATTGTCCGGGGGAGGAAGGGAACTCCCTTCTCCGCGTCCTGCATGGAGAGAGAGAGAGACATGAACTGGTTCTCTTAAGTAGAGGCGCTTTGGGATTTGAGAAATGAAAAGACAGGACACAAATAGAATAAGCTGGGACTGGGTGTGGCGTCTGTCCTCTGATAGAGGGACAGACAGACACGCAGCACCAGAAGTAAATTTAATATATATTCGAGGTAACAGGAAGTTACATCACATCTAGGTGGGCCTTGAATTCCTGGCAACATAATAGGACCCACCCACCTTAGCAC
>NW_006286243.1:1190237-1191013 GCF_000327345.1 Myotis davidii
GGGGGGGGGGGGGGGGGGGTCAGACTGAGTGGTGTCCTAGCCTTTTGACTAGGACTGCCCCAGGGCATGGCTCTGCCTGCGCTCTAAGTTCAGCTGACATATTTAAAAAATGCTGAGAAAGTGCTTGCCAGCAGCCCTCCACAGCCTATGTCCAGGTTTTAGTTTCTATGTCCTCAGAGGGGTCTTGGCCTGGTAGATGAGCTTAGAGTTGGAGCACCTCATCCTATCTTCTACCTAAATCTGGTTCTTTCTTTTGCAGCCTGGGGATGTCTGGACCTTGCCAGACCAGTGCCACACAGTGACGTGCTTGCCAGATGGCCAGACCTTGCTGAATAGTCATCGGGTCAACTGTGATCGGGGGCCAAGGCCTTCGTGTCCCAACAGCCAGTCCCCCGTCAGAGTAGAAGAGACCTGTGGCTGCCGCTGGACCTGCCCCTGTGAGTCCTTTGCTTCTCCAGCCTAGACAGTGCTAAAGGGGCAGTGCTTTTAGCTGGGCTGTGCAGAAAGGTAGACTAGAAGCTAAGCACCCTCACTCCTCACCACACGCATGCACAGTGCTATCTTTACCCATGTTTACACCCTATCATATCCTCTGGACAGGTTTTCATTCAGTCCCAGGGATCCCTGTTCTTTTGCTGTGTCTTTGTTTTTATTTGTTTCTTTGTTTTTGTTAATCCTCACCTGAGTATATTTTCTTATTGATTTTAGATTGAGTAGAAGAGAATAAGGGAGGGAGAAGGAAGAGAAAGAGAGAAAGAGAGAGAGAGGGAGAGGGG
>NW_006286243.1:1191047-1247672 GCF_000327345.1 Myotis davidii
CTTGAGAAAAGCAATTTTTACTTCCTTTTCTTTCTTTCTTGTTAATCCTCACCTGAGGATATTTTTTCCATTGATTTTTAGAGAGAGTGGAAGGAGAGAGAGAGAGAGAGAGAGGAGTGATGTGAGAGAGACACATTGATCAGTTGCCTCCTACACACACCCTGAATGGAGCTGGGATTGAATTTGCAACCCAGGTATGCAAATTGATCGTGATCTTTTGGTGCAAGGCCAACACCTTAACCACTGAGCACACCGGCCAGAGCTCTTCCTATGTTTTTGTTGGGCACGTATGGTGGGCAGAGCCATTTTCATTCACTTGCCAAGTGTGAGCTCACACTATTTCTTTACCTTGTGACTTATTACATTCTCCTAGAAGTTGGGGCTGGATTCCTCAACAATATTCATAGCTGGAGTATTTGGGATCCCTTGCAGCATAGATGTCAACAGGCCAGGAGCATTCAGTACGGCCAGTTGGAAATGCCTGGCTGCTCAGGGACTTAGGGGAGTTTGAGTGGAAGAAGCTCTTGGAGAGGCTGCTCAGCTCTGACCGATGGTACATCCAGACCCACCATCTGTTAGTGGCTGTGCTGCCTTGGTGTTCAGGTGGAGATTGCCTGTCTGGGAGTGAGGGACGTTAGAGTAGCCTCACTGACTCACTAAACTGCCTCTAAGTTCTTTCTTGGGCTTTTATTTACCCACCACCATAGATGTGATCATGGTTTGTCTGGAAGCTCACCTCCAACTTCATCTAGGTCCACAGTGAGCTTTCAAATCATGTATGGCAGTGGTGCCTTCATGGGGGGATTTTCACGGAATCCTCTTACATAGATGCAAGATGATTAGTATTCCCAAGTGGTGTTGTAATTGGATCCTTGAGAATTTGTTGATTACATGAGTGAATGAGTGGCAAATGAGGGAGTGCTGAGACCCAACCATTTGTTTTGGCTTTGGAAGCATTTCTTGTGTGCGATCTCTTAAGGGATCAAGTCAACATGGCCACTTGTACTGTTAGTCACTTGGCAGCTGAAAGGACACACGTGTTTTTAGGTGAACTTTTTTTACAGTGAGATCGTGAGCTCATGCCTTGCTTAGCTCCTCATGATTTCAATGAGTCATAGCACCCCTAGAACTTAACTTTGTTTCTTGGTCCAAGGCAGAGTAAAGCATTCATTTCGCACGTTACAATTTTTTTTTTTGGAAATATGGTTCTATAATTTGCCACATTTTTTTTATGTAATGCTTGTTCTTGTAAGCTTTCTCTAGAAAAAGATTTAATGATTTAATGACCATGTGTTACTTACCTGAGGCACTCTACCTCTCAGAATCTCCGATTCCTAATCTATAAAAAGGAGGAAATGAAACTATAGGACTTCAAAGGGCCCGTTCAGCTCTCAACTCTGTTTATCCGTGTACACTTTGGTAACACTGCCTCTTTGTGTGGATGGGAGTTTGGATAATGTCACATCCCTCATTTGCTGTCCCTTGTCCAGGTGTGTGCATGGGCAGCTCTACCCGGCACATCGTGACCTTTGATGGGCAGAATTTCAAGCTGACGGGCAGCTGTTCATATGTTCTATTTCAAAACAAGGAGCAGGACCTGGAGCTGATTCTCCATAATGGTGCATGCAGCCCTGGGGCGAGGCACGCATGCATGAAGTCCATTGAGGTGAAACATAACGGCCTCTCGGTTGAGCTCCACAGCGACATGGAGGTGAGGTGCCTTTTGTGGGTCCCATGGCAAGGCAGCTACATGGACATGGTGGCAGTTGGTTTTAGCTGGCACTCCTATTAGAGACGCAGCCTTCTGCCTAACTAGCAGAGCACCACCTTCTTTGGAGGGGCTTCTTGCCATCTCCCTTGTTTTGGTGTGATTTCATGTTCTTCGGGGCCCAGTTTTGGTACCAATTTTAGGTAGCATTAAAATGTGAAGGTAGTGCCAGATTCTGGCACTGGTAGAAAATTGGGGTTGACAGCAGTACTGTTTACCCAGCAGGTATTATGAGCCCAGTGCCTCGGGCATGTCAGCTTTCCAAAAGAAACTATTTAGTGCCTAAATTAGGGCATTTGGAAATATGTAGGGCCTCAAGAAAATGTATGGCTCCAAAATTCAAAAAGAAAACTGCAAAACCGGTTTAAATAAATGTTTGGTTAAATGCTTACTAAAGGTTATATTATGCCAATTTCTTTACATGTTCATTTAGGAATCATAAATATTTCATTATGTGAAAACAACTTATAGGTTAGATCTCATTTTGCAAGAATTCTTGAATATGCACAGCAATCGCTGAAAAATCAGAGCTAGTCATATATTAAATGAGTAACTCACAGCCAAAATTTTAAAATTAGAAAGGAGAAAAAGCGTTCCAAAACGTTTACAACAAAAATAATATCGTGAGATGTGAATATATTGAATATGTTTGATATGCTATGTGATGGGGCCTCCAAAGAGCTCCTAATAACTCTCCCCCACAAAACCAAACGAAACCAAACCATACCAAACCAAACCAAACCAAACCAAACCAAACCAAACCAAACCAAACCAAAAACTTAAAATAGTCCTGTTAGTTGTTCCTGGAGACACTGATGAGCTGGCAAAATGGCAACTTTCCCACCCTATCCTGAAGGGGTTGTCCTCCTGCGTAGAGCACAAAGAGACTCAAAGTTCAAGGTGCTTCCACCACTGGGCTTTCAGGTTACAGGTTCATGGGTCTCTGTACAGTATTATAATAGTCTGTTTTCATGCCAAGCTCTTCAAAACTCCTTTATCTTAGAAGAGCTGCTGATAAACATCAGGGTTTGTAGATAACCCTGGAATTGAGTGTGGTGAATGTTGGAGACTGCTATTAACTTCAGGAAGAAGCTAAGGGTGAAATTTTAGGATTCCTTATTGCTGTGACAACTAATCAATATTTTCTTCTTTGGGCAGGTGGGGGTGAATGGGATTCTGGTCTCTGTCCCTTACATGGGTGGGGACATGGAAGTCAGCATCTATGGTGCCATCATGTATGAGATCAGATTCAATCGTCTTGGCCACATCTTCACATTCACTCCACAAAACAACGAGTTCCAGCTGCAACTCAGCCCCAAGACCTTTGCTTCAAAGATGTATGGTCTCTGTGGTAAGAACATCTTGAATTCTCCTTCCTTTTATATTTGTAAACCTTCCTTGCTCTACTCTCAGGTTCTTGGATGCTTGTATTGCTGGGTCCAGTAGCAAGTTTCAGATGCTGGTGGGGATGGAGAATGGCCAGGTCTCTGGCATCAATATGCTGGCACCCACAGCTACCAACCTTGTCTTTCCTTGTTTCTCTAGGGATCTGTGATGAGAATGGGGCCAATGACTTTATGCTGAGGGATGGCACGGTCACCACAGACTGGAAAAGGCTCGTCCAGGATTGGACTGTGCAGCAGCCGGGGAGGACATGCCAACCTGTTCCCGAGGAGGAGTGTCCCATCTCCAGCACTTCCCACTGCCAGGTCCTCCTCTCTGCACTGTTTGCTGAGTGCCACAAGGTCTTTGCTCCAGCCACATTTTATGCTATGTGCCAGCAGGACAGTTGCCACCTGGAGCAAGTGTGTGAGGCAATCGCCTCTTATGCCCACCTCTGTCGGACTAATGGGGTCTGTGTTGACTGGAGGACAACTGATTTCTGTGGTGAGTATCTATATGTACCCCCTAAAATTTGTGAATACCAACTAATTGTGGGTTTTCTCAACTTCTCTGTACTAGGATTCTTTATCTGGGTAATGAGCATCAAAATCCCGGATTTCTTCTGATCTAGGATTTCAGTTCGTATCAAAGAAGGTGGGAGATGTATAAGTAATTTGAGTGTTGAATTTCTATGTAAATGAAAACATGATCATTTATATTAGTATTCTAGTGTTCAGACAAATGTAATTGTAATGTGTTAGGCACAGACAGGCACCAGCAAAGTACAGAATAATCAGTCATTTTGAATTTAAAGTTCCACCAAGCTTTAGCAAAGCCTCGCAGAGTAGGCCATGCCTGAGCAGAATTTTGGAGTGTGAGTGGAATTTTGCCATTTGAATACCAAGAGTTTTCTTAGTTACAGATGCCACAGGGTAGATAGCTCCCCTTCAAGGTTAGCTTCCCTGTTTGGACTCGAACTAATATAATCTCTTACTCTTATTTGGTGGGGAGAAAGGGGTAGAGAAATGAATACGTACAATCATCTTGGAGTCTCAGGGTCTATGAGTTTATAATTATACAGCTGTCAGCAACTCTTACATGGGGCTGGAGGACTTGGGCATCCTAGTCGCAGCTCAGCTGGAGATGGGCACCAGTTTCTGCATCTTAGAATGAGACAGTTGGACTCGACAACCCCTAGGTTCCTTTGAGCTCTGGTTTTCTGAGTGCATGTGGATGGTACTGCCCCCTTTCCATCTGCCTGCAGATCAAAGGGCAAATGTTAGTTTCTGAGTTACCTCTATCATCTTCTCTGCTTAGCTATTTTTTTTTGGTCTACCTCCTATTTGTGCATAGAAAAACCCTGGATGCTCAAAATCCTTGGAGACTTTCTCTGCATTGGCACCATGAGAACCCGAGAAAGGGGCTGAGGAGGGCCAGGGGGGAGGAATGAATTACCTTGTAGCTTCTCTCCCAAGGCAATTCATCATACCTGTAGATTCCTTACTTCATTTTAAGAGGAGTTTGTAAGCATTAAATAGAAATGTATTCAAAAGAAAGAACCATGATACTTCCTAAGGACACACAGGTTTTATAACCAGTTATGATTAAATTTGGCTGCAAGTAACAGAAATAAAATTCTCTGTCACACAGTGAACAGAGGGAGGTGGCTCCAGCTGTTTCTTAGCCTTAAACTGGATTCTAGCTTTTTGCTCACCCTCACTTGCATGTGGGTTTTCCTTATAGTTTAAAATGAAGCTCTAGTTATCATATCTAAGTTCTGAGAAGCAGAATGGGTGAAGGATGGAAAAGGGAAAAAGGGTATGCATAGTTGTTTTTTTGAAAAAAGATTCCTGGAGGCTGCTATAGGAGTCTACTCTTCTTCCATTCATAGGTCAAAACTTTGTCACATGACTACACTTAGTTTCAAGGGAATTTGGGAAATGTAGTCTTTATTCTGGGTGCTTCTATTTCCCTCTGGTGGGTGTGAGCCATCCAGAGTGACCTCCTTCTCCATCTGCAGCTATGTCCTGCCCACCATCCCTGGTGTACAACCATTGTGAGCATGGCTGCCCCCGGCACTGTGAGGGCAATTCAAGTTCCTGTGGGAACCATCCCTCGGAAGGTTGCTTCTGCCCCTCACACCAAGTCATGCTGGAAGGTAGCTGTGTCCCCGAGGAGGCCTGCACCCAGTGTGTCAGTGAGGATGGAGTCCGGCACCAGGTAGGAGCCCTGGTCTTTCACATCCCATGGGGCTGCTTCTCTCTGGGTTCAGTAGGATGAAGTGTTCACCAGTGATTGGCCCCTTCTAACTTTAGCAGCAGGAGTTGACTCTTAAGGGGGTCATTAAGGGGTAGGGGAGCAGTAGGACATAGCGGCTTTTGAGTTAGATCTTGGTTCATATCTTGAGTCTGTCATATATTAGCTATGTTACTACTATTGCTACTACTACGTTTATCATTATATTCATGGAAATAGATTCTATAGGAACCCAAGAGAGGACAGGAAAAGAATATTTTTATGGTAATATCTACCATTATGATGATATATTATATACCTGGCATTGTACTAATCACTATCTATTCATTATCTCAAAATTTTTCAAAGGTGTGTTTTGCAGGATTTAACAGTTACCTGTGGTCAAAAGCATTTAAAGAACACTAGTTAGACAAGTTAAATAGGTTTCTTTATTGTAGGGATATTTAGAGTTTTTAATGTACTAATGTATGGCAAGTATTTAAGAGGGTTTTCACTTTTCAAACTTATCTGACCATGGAACTTGTATGTGTGGTGGATGAGTGAATGTGTATGTGCATGTGGACTAGGACTAGTCTCTTGGACTAGGATTCCAAGAACACACTGGATATCTCTCATCATCTCATAAATACAAAACATCTATGAGAAAACTAAGGCTTAGCTTAGGGCACTGCCCATGGGCACAGTTTGTAAGTTATGGAGCTGGGTGTTGGACTCAGAATTTGAAGCTATGTCTGACTCCAGAGAACTTGCTTGCTCCAATATATGAAATTGCCCTTTTACTAGGTCTTTGTGTGTGTGTGTGGGGGTGGGGGGTGGGGGGGGTGGGGGGGGGGTGTGTGTGTGTGTGTGTGGGTGTGTGTGTGTTGGGGAGGGGGAGTAGGGAAGGTTGATTTGTGTGGAAGTCATCAATTCTTTTAGCCTTTTAGGAATTATTGATACATTTTGAAAGGGTCGTCCCCCATCCTAAGATGACAGTCGTATCTTCCACAACATGTGTGTTTGTCAGATCTGGGGCAGTGTGTGTGTCTGTGCACATGTGAGTGTGTGCTGTTGTTCTGTCCTTCATCCTTGACAGTGATATTACAGAGCATGGTGGAGGGAGGAATACATTTGGCTTCTAGCAAAGGAGAATGTGTTCTATGATCATATGCTGATCCCCAGACCTAACATCTCTGTCATCACCAAGGAGGGCTTTATCACTAAGTGATAGGGTTTGGTGACTTGCCACTATGTTTAATCACTGCTAGGAGAGCTCCTGGGAAGGCCAGCTAACCAAACTGGGGAATGATGAAAGAAACAATTCCAGTAATTACACTGTTCCTCCCTGACACTGTAAGCCAGGAAATGGACTATTTTATTTGATTCTCCCCAAAGCTCTGTAGAAATGTTATTATATGTCCCACTGAATGGAAGAGGAAACCGAGGCTCAGATGGCACAAGGTGATAAAACTGGCATTCTTATTCACTACACCAGGTCATCCCATAGTGTCCTAGCCTGACATTGATCTCATCAGAACCCTGAGCTAAACTCTGAGCTAACTGGGAGTGCAGGTCAGCACGGGCATCCATTAGGCTGTTACTTGGGTGGCTCCACCTGCTCTTTTGTTGTTGGGCTCTATCCCATTTATTTTCACTGTGGGACAGAAAAACTCAGAGGGAAGCCCAGTCATACTCTATTGCTGTAGTTCAACTTGCCAATTTAAGTGACTTCCTGTACCACAGTATTCTCCAAACGAGCTGACAGAACCTTACACTGCTCTCCCTGCTTTGCACAGCTCCTGCACTCCTGCTGGGCTCCAGGGATGTGTACCATTCCCAGGTGGGGCTAGCACCCAGTGGCAATTGCAGACTGGTTTTGCTGCTGGTGGTAATATACTCTCAGAGGGAGGCAGATGTGGTCTCTCCTCCTTTCCTTCACATCCTGACGAGAAGTCAGCTCAAGCTTGCAAAGTGTCTCTGGCTCTGTGGCCACCAGCGGTCTGCAGGGCGCTGAAAGCAGGAAGCTTGTGAATTTTATTTTAGTGTCTCTACCCCTCTTTTCTCCACTCCTCTCTGGCCCTGTTTCCCCTTTCCCCGCTCCCTCATCTTCAGTGCAACACATCGGGAATATGCATTGACATGGTATAAAGAATCCTTCCAAATAGTGCGCTATTTTTGATATAGAAACTGTCTTATAAAAATATTTTAAAATCAAGTAACATAAAATGAATTAATTAAAACTATGAAGGGAACACAGCCAGTTGTAGTTATTTCAGAAAATACTACAGCTTACACAAATGAAAACAAGTATCTTATCCAGCCACCTGCAATTGCAGCTTTTACTTTCAAAGTAGAGTTAAGAACAAAAAAATCTAATATGAAAAATATTTCCATTTAATGAAATTTTTTAAAATGAAAAATAAAGGCCAGAAATTTTTTTCCTTCAGGGAAATAAACCAGGGTATAAATCTCTTGTGGTAACATCGGAAGGGCAAAATATTTACCAGTTTCCATAGCTCTTGTTTAGTTTACAAAGTGCACTGTAAAGACGGGAGCCTTTGTTGCCGGCTCAGAAGGGATCCAGAGCTGTGCTGGCTGTTCCTCTCTCCGTGTTGGGGAGCAGGGGGTGCTGTGCAGAGCAAGTACTGCTTCAGCTCAGCTCAGCAAGAACTGCCTCCATCACCCAGAAGCCTGGCGCCCCTGCCTGGAGCCTCCCTTTCTCTCTGATCTCTGGTGTTCTGTAACCTATACATTTCACTTGCTTCTTCTCTTAAATTCTCAGCTGTGGGCTGGTATTCCTTCTGTGACCTTGGGCTTTGAAGACTTCTAGGTCCCCTTGCCGTATTCTCTGTGGGCCATTCTTTTGTCATCTAAATCTTTAACTCCAGCTAGCTCTCATACCTGTTCTCCTGTCTCAGGAATTGTCACATCCTGGCCCTGGAACCTGGGCGGTTAGACAGGGCTGCCTGGAGTTGGCCTGTGCTGATGCAGGAGCGCCATCTGCTGGCCCACTTGCTGCATAACCCGGCATATTATGCCCCTGCACAGCTGGCTGCTGGCGGTTTTTAGAAGCTTAGCGTTAGCCAGAAAGGGCTTTTCCAGGGGCCCAAGATTCTGTCTCTTGTCTCAGGCAGGCCTCCTTAAAGCTGCCTGGGAAAATAAAAGCCCCCGGAGGAGGAGGTCTAGCACCCGTGTTTGGTCATCTATTGTGGTGTTGCCCACTCTCAGGAGAGTTGTAGCATTATTTATTCTTAAATTTAGATATCTGAAGTCCACAAAAACAGCCTCTTTAAAAAGCCTCCTTTAAAAGAGAGAAAAACCCCTCAAAACACATAAAAACTATAAGCCTCTTTTTATTTCACCACCTTTGCCATTTAAAAGTCGGGATACCTAAGTGTTACTGATATCTAGTCCTTAAACTACTATATTGATTGATTGATTGATTTAAAAAAGTATCCCCACCCCTGCCCCTCTGCCCGGCCTCTCGGCTCCCACCTCTGAGGCCAGCACCCAGGGCCTCTCTCTGTGTCTTCCTGGCCCCCAGAAATACTGGAATAGCAGCCCCTGAAGCCTTTTTTTTTTTTTTTCTGTTTCCTATTCCTAATCCCTCCCTCTCAGTCCTGCTACCCTCACCATGTTGGCCCTTATTTAACACTCTTCCTGGGAAGCAGGGTCCTGCTTATAAAACTCCAGGGCTGCCCCTTGCCCACCAACTTAAGCTCAAGCTCCTCAAGTGGGCATGGAAGGCCTCTACAATTGTCCACTGACCCACAGGACATTCTCCCCTCTGTTCCACACCCAGAATTCTTTCTCCTCCCCCAGCTTCCCCCCCTGCCCAAACCCCAGTGAACTGCTCTTCTTTGCCCTCCTGTCGCCCTTTTATTTTCCATTCTAAAAATCGCTTTATAGAGATATAGTTTACATAGAATAAACAGCAGCTAATAAAGTGTACAGTTTGGTGAGTTTTGACACGTGCACACTCCTATAAAACCACCATCACAACCAGGACAAGGGACATTTTCATCATTCCCCAAGGTTTCCTTGTGCCCGCTTTAATACGTCCCCTGACCCCCAGCTCCCATCCCCAGGCAACCACTGGTCTGCTTTCTGTCACTATAGATTTGTTTATATTTTCTGGAATTTCATATAAATGGAATCCTGTAGTATATACTACTTTTTTGGCCTGGCTTCTTTCACTCAGCATAACACTGTTGAGATCCACCTGTGTGTGTATTGTACTTTGATAGTCTGAGTAGTAGTCAGACTATTAATGGCTAAGTAGTATTCCACAGTGTGGATGTATCACACTTCATTTATCTCAGGCAGCTTTTCATGCATGATCTTATTTCCTCAAGTTGACTGTATTTATCCAAAGTCTGTCACTCTCACAGTCCCAGGGTCAGGCACTGTGACTGCCTGTGAGTGGCAGGTGTAGAACACGTGGTGTCTGGGGCCAGAATGCCAGGTTCAAATCCTGGGTGTGCCCTGGTCATGTTCCTTCTCTGTGACTCAATTTCATCATTTATACATGAAGATAATAATAGTGCTTGCCCGATAGGGTTATGATAAGGAACATAAAGTAAATAAACATACAGTCTGTAGGAAAAATATCTTGAACATATCTAATGCTAATTATTATCAGGAGGTAGCAGAACATGTTGTTAAAAGGATGGATTTGGGGTTCAAACCCTACCTCTGCTGGTTCAACCCCAGGACTGAAAGTGCCTCAACTTTCTTGTTTGATAAGTGGAGATAGCAATAAAAATATCCTCGCAACAAGGTTGTAGTGAAGGTGGGGGAACTGACTTCCATTTACTCCAAGGCTTTCTGCCCTAATGTCCTGCACCCCTTCTGAACCTCATTTTCTTTCAGTTCCTGGAAACCTGGGTCCCAGACCACCAGCCCTGCCAGATCTGCACATGCCTCAGTGGGCGGAAGGTCAACTGCACCTCGCACCCCTGCCCCACGGCCAGAGGTGAGCTCACCCTCCCTGGGGCACCCTCCAGGCCCTGCAGCCACCAGATCCACATGTGGATTTCCTGGGCCTGGCCTGTTTCCCAGGCCAGCCCACCCTTCCTTACCTCTCTGGGATGGGGTTCCCCTTGTC
Source organism: Myotis davidii (assembly GCF_000327345.1). Classification (NCBI taxonomy): domain Eukaryota; kingdom Metazoa; phylum Chordata; class Mammalia; order Chiroptera; family Vespertilionidae; genus Myotis; species Myotis davidii. The sequence continues at coordinate 1,201,541 of NW_006286243.1, forward strand.
CCACACCTGGAATAGCCGCTCTCAGAGCTTAACCCTGTTTTTCTGTCCCACCTTGGCCCTCAGACTAGAGCAGGGGTGGGCAAACTTTTTGACTCGAGGGCCACAATGGGTTCTTAAACTGGACCAGAGGGCCGGAACAAAAGCATGGATGGAGTGTTTGTGTGAACTAATATAAATTCAAAGTAAATATCATTACATAAAAGGGTACGAAAGTAAACATCATTACATAAAAGGGTATGGTCTTTTTTTTCAATAGTTTTATTCATTTCAAACGGGCCGCATCCGGCCCGTGGGCCGTAGTTTGCCCACGGCTGGACTAGAGTCTCCTGTAGAGCACATTCAGGGGTCAACAGCCTCATTCTCAGAAATCCCACAGCCTGATACTTCACGGCCTCCCATGTAGGGCCTGTGCTGGTTTCTGTGGATGATAGTCTGATATATATATATATTACTAGATGACTGGTGCACAAAATTCATGCACGGGTAGGATCCCTAGGCCTGGCCGGCAATCAGGACCCATTGGAGCCCTCTGGCTGTCAGCTGGGCCCTTCCTTTGTTTCGTGCTGCCCCCTGATGGTCAGCACACATCATAGCGAGCAACCGAACTCCTGAGGACACTTTGCATATTAGCTATATATATATAGATTGTTGACACTATTACAGATGCCCCCATCCTCCCCACCTTTGCCCACCTCCACCCAACCCTTGCCACCCCTCCCCTGACCTTCACTGCTCTGTTGTCTGTGCCCATGGGCTAAGTATATTTATATTTTTTGGCTGCTCTCTTCACCTTCTTTGAGAGTCTACCACATTTTAGATCCTGCTCCAGGCTGTACCACTGTTTATTTCTCTGACTTGTGTGGCATTCTTTTCCAGTTCCCACATGTGGCCCATGTGAAGTGGCTCGCCTCCACCAGAACGCAGACCAGTGCTGCCCGGAGTATGAATGTGGTATGTGTCCCATCTTGGGCATTCTCCAGGGCCCAGGCCCAGCCCCAGGTGAATGATGTGGGTGCTGCAAGAGACATATGGTCTCAGGCACAGGAGATGGGCAAGGGCTGACTGGATTTTCCAAATAATGCAAAGAGTAACCTCTAGAAAATAGGATTTGCTGCCTAGAGAAATTCTGCAGTAAATCATTAAATGTCAGATTTGAAAGCATTAAATAAAGAATGGGGTAATCACTTTTGGGGGGAAGTGCTCAGAAATGGACTGAAGAGAAAGTTAGGCCAAAGTAGCCCATTTTCCTTTTCCTTTCTGAGGACCTTAGATGTGGAGAAGGCCACCTACAGGGCACCTTGATTTCAGCAAGTTATTTGTCAGAGGGTTTCATTATTGGCTTGCGAACTGCATAGTGAATAATAGGCTGAATAATGCTATAAGTAAGTGAATACAGAGCTGATGGAATTAGGCTTAACATGACAGGAAACCTCTGATGACCCTTCCCTGTCCTGTCTAGTGTGTTTGTTAATTGTAAAATTTGCAGTGAGGCAGATCTTACAGGGTGAGCAAATAGATCAAGGGACAGTGCAAGAATCTACAAAAGAATGAACTAATCTAAGAATTTTATTTATGCTGATGAAATTGATCAGGGACACATAGAAGTCCTGTGGGCAGGGAGATCTGACTTGAGAACAGCTTGTGTAAAATAGATCTGAGAATGTTAACAGTAGACAGAACTGAGGGGATCATTTAGTTCAAGTCCCTCATTTTGTAGACCTTTTAGGCTTCTACAGTGTGCTAGGCATGTTGCCTTCATTATTTCATGACATCCTTAGACTGACTCTATGAGTTAGAGTTCCCACTTTGCAGAAGATGAAATGGAGGTCTAGAGGGTTCAAGTGACTTGGCTGTGATCTGAAAGTCCTAGCAGATGACAGCAAAATCAATATGAGCTTATCGGATGATCTGGATCTATCTATCTATCCATCTATCTATCTATCATCAATCAATCTACATACCTACCTATCAACCTATCATCTATCTCCCCCCTCCACCTCTACCTCTATCTGTATCTCTACCTTTGTCTCATAATCACCACCTACCTAACAGAAATCTGCATGAATAGGACTATAGGGTGACACTCACAGGTAATACAAGAATAACCTTGCTAAACTCTGAGTGGATGTCTTTTTTTTTTCTGTCCCTTAGTGTGTGACCCGGTGAGCTGTGACCTGCCCCCGGTGCCTCACTGTGAAGGTGGCCTCCAGCCAACATTGACCAATCCCGGCGAGTGCAGACCCAACTTCATCTGCGGTAAAGCCTCCATGGAGAGGAGGTGGTGGTGTGGCCACTCTCTCCTGGCCTGTATTCTAGTTAGCTGACTCTAGTGGGGTTGGGGATGTCTAGGACAGAGGGATCAAAGTCACCCTTGGATTGAATCCTCTAATATTCTTCCCAGCTGCATGATGCTGAAGGTGTCCTGGAAGTGGGTACAGCCACAGGCATGTCCCTGTTGGGCTGTACTATGAGGCAATTGCGTGTGAGATGAAGAAGTCTCCAGACCTAATCTTTATTAACTCCCATCCTCCCACACACCACTGAGGGGAGGAAAAGTTTCCTTGGTTTGTCCTCATTACTGGATCTTATTCCCAACCAGATATACAGTTTTCTCCCCTTTGTATGTTTATATATCTAATCGCTAAATATTATAATTTAAGCATAGGGTTGTACTAAAGTAAGATGTGTCAAGAAACTGAGTTCTGTATTTAGATACTGCGAATACCCACTTTAACTCAAGTACAGTTCTTGTCCTGTTGATTTAGAATCTCTCTTGAGTTCCTAGATGTAAGACCTCGAGGGTGAGAGGACACCTTGTATTTGAAGGAGGCTATGAATAGGCAAAGGACACAGGATGGGATTTGATATTTATAAAACACTGTGGGTTTGACTAATTGCTGTCATTCTTTCATTCAACCTTCTTAGAGGACCTGAAACTATAGGGTATTGTTCTAGGTACTGAGGTGGGGATAGCATCACATAAACTGCCAGCATATAAAAATGCTTACCAGTTCATGGCGTCCAAGGCCTATCTGGGTCTCTGAGAATCAATAGTTGGAAGGACCCTACCCCATGCAGATGTGCATGGGAAGGTGGTAGAGTGGGTACTGAGCAGTCTTCGCTTCTTCTCCATTAAAATTCCTAGTTTCACATTTCTCCTTTTGATTGATGTTCATATTTTCTGAAGACTAACTTCTTTTGGGGATGATTGAATACCCCACAGCCCCTGAATTGGACTTATGTGCATTTATGATTTAATCCCCTGGACCTAAGAATCCCCTGGGTTCTTATTTAATAGCTGAATACTTACAAACCCTGATTGATTTTAATGCCCAGTGTGGCAGGACTAGGGTGTCACCTTCCTGTTTCTCAGCCTGCAGGAAGGAGGAGTGCAGAAGGGAGTCCCCACCCTCATGTCCCCCACACCGGACACCGACCCTTCGGAAGACCCAGTGCTGTGATGAGTATGAGTGTGCTTGTAACTGTGTCAACTCTACAGTGACCTGCCCTCTGGGGTACTTGTCCTCGGTCATCACCAATGACTGTGGCTGCACCACAATCACCTGCCTTCCTGACAAGGTAGGGGCTGCTCAGCTGTGGCTGGGATGATGGCAAACATTTGCTTCTTATGGAAGATTTGCCTTCTTGCCCAAACCAAGTGCTATATGGTTGGTGGGTGAGCAGTCAACATTCTATCTCAGCCTAATGGAAATTTAGTTAGCTCAGGAGGTATTTATAGAGAACCTACTGTGGCTAGTGCTGTGGTTACAAACAAGGTATAAGACATAGTCTGGCCTTTAAAGAGATTTCTTTAGGTTAGCTAAGGAAATAATATGAAGGCATGGATTATTTACAGACAAGTTAATAGTTGACTCATTTGTTAATTGCTATCAATTCATCCATCTATCCGTTTATCCTTCCTTCCTCCCTCCCTCCCTCCCTCCCTCTTCCTTCCTTCCTTCCTTCCTTCCTTCCTTCCTTCTTTCCTTCCTTCCACTAATTACTGAGCAACTACTATATTCTACCAGAACTGGTACTGTACTAGGTGTTATGGGAGAAATGTAAGATGTAGTCAACTTATGGTCTTGCTAGTATATATATAAGACAATAGTCTATAAACTGAATACAACAAAGCATCAACAGATGGTACAGATACTAATGCACATAGCAGTCATAGGGAAGAGGTCCACCAAGAAGAGTTATCATGAAAGATAATTGGCAGAACTTGAGATGAACCATTAATTACAGTAGGAAGATATGAGAAGATTTTCAGCTGCTGAACTATTGAGGGTAAGTCCTGCAATGAATGCCAAAGAGAAGTCACAGTTACCTTTCCCTGGAGTCTATTAGGGCTAGAGCACACACTCATTTGCCTAGAATGCTCTAGACCTCTGGTCCCTTCTGGATCCTCTTCTAGCTCAAGATTTCTAAGTGCCTAGGTTCTGGAGGAGCAGGAGCAGGTCCAGATTTCATGCTTATTAAAATCTACTTTATAAGCATCCCTGCATGTGGGCAGACACCATGTTGGTTTTATTTATTGCTGTATTCTCAAAGCAACCTAGAGCAACTTCCAACACATAGTAGATACTTTCTAAACTCTTGTTTAAATGAACTGAATGAGTTCACTCACAGAAACCTTGTGTCTACAGGTGTGTGTCCACCGAGGCACTGTCTACCCTATTGGACAGCTCTGGGAGGAGGGCTGTGACATATGCACCTGCACCGACATGGAGGATGCTGTGATGGGCCTGCGTGTGGCTCAGTGCTCCCAGAAGCCCTGTGAAGAAAGCTGCCAGTTGGTAAGATGCACAGAGAGACTAGGCACTGTGTGGAACACTCAGGGTATGGAAGTAGGGGAGGGCATCCCAGGAAGAGGCAAAAAGCCCCTTTAGTAAACTCTCAATCAAGACCAGAATGATGGGGAAGGGGAGGTGAACTGGGGAAAAGAAAGAAGCATCAAGAAAGGATTGCAATGTCATCCTTCTGTGATTCAGGTAATCCTTGCCTAATGGATGTTGTATGTTGTATGTTGTATGGTCTTGAGTCCAGAGGGCAATGGAGTTGGTTTGAGCAGAGGTGTGAATTAAATGCCTAGAAAAGAGGACTTGATTTTTTTTCTATCTCATCCCTCTTCAGACATTACCTTAGGCTATCCCTAAAACAGATAAATGTTCTGAATTTTCTGAGATTATCCCAGTTTTAATGTCCTATAGTGTTCCTACAGAGATTGGTGATTTTTCAGACTGTGTTATAATTTGAGGTACAAAAAACATGATTAGCCTTCCCCAATCAGTTTTAAATTCTCATTGTAGTTTACCCCTAAGGTTTCTCTGTATTTTGGGGGGACTCTTTTTTGAACATTTAAGATTAGTAAGACCCTAGAAAAATGAAGCACTCATGTGCAGGGAGAATTGGGGGTCAAATTCTGCTTGCTGGTTTAATGCTATTTTTATTATTACTGCAGTATTATCCATAGATAATGATGATAAAAGAAGAGTAATACATCTTGTGGTTGCTTCTGTAAATGTTAACAGCAGAGAAAACAGTGCTCTTGATGCTGTTTTGGAAATGTGTGGCTTGGTGATGAAAGGGAGGGACTATGAATAAATCCAGAAATAGGTAGTCCATTCAGCTCATCTGCTGCGCTACCTGCAATGATGTACTGAGGAGAAGCAGAGTTGCTAGGCAACTTTGAGAGAGGATGATGCTATGGTATCCAGGTGTATCTTATGGGAATGCTAAGTTTTGGAAACCTGTTGGTCCCCCTCTCCTCCCATAGGCCATGGAGGCTATCAGAATAACTTGCTATCAAGTAAAGAGAGTACTGTTTAGAGGCCATTTTTATAAAATTAGTACCCAATATATTTTGTGTTTCAGTAGGGAGTTTTGGTTGCAAAGAACAGAATCTACTCAAGTTAGCCAAAATAAAACTCTCAGGAATGAAGTACAGGATATATAAATTGGCATACAACAGTTCTCTCCCATATCCCATGAGCCCCACCCCTGTCTCTGCTCCTCTCTGCCCATCTGCTCCAGTTCTTCATTGCAAGTCAGCTTTCTCTGGGAAGAAGTTTTGCTTTCTCATAAATTTTATTTGCACATGGCTTTATTGCATCTGGCTTCAACTCAGCATGACTTTTCAGATCCAGGGCCATCCCTGTCCAGTGTGACTTGCTCAGTCTTTGTGTTCAATAGATTGACTTTTCAAGGAGAAAATTTATGGACTTAGCTCATCCCATGGATATGATCCTCTGTCCAGTCCCCAGTCTAGTCCAGTCAGCTGTTGGGGAGGGTGCAGGTTATATGGTAGAAACTTGTCTATCTAGAGCAGTGGTTCTCAACCTTCTGGCCCTTTAAATACAGTTCCTCATATTGTGACCCAACAATAAAATTATTTTTGTTGCTACTTCATAACTGTAATGTTGCTACTGTTATGAATTGTAATGTAAATATCTGATATGCACGATGGTCTTAGGCGACCCCTGTGTAAGGGTCGTTCGACTGCCAAAGGGGTCGCGACCCACAGGTTGAGAACTGCTGATTTAGAGGCTGTGGTGCTGGAGGCAATTTCAAAAAGAAAATGGGTACAGAGGTCAGGTGAATGAGTGGAGGAGGCAACATTTCTAGAACACTTGACCAGATGATTGCTGTAGAGAATTGAATGACTTGTCTTAAAGACTGGATGTTCACACCTTCTAGGGAGGAGAAGGAGGTTTATGTTAAAGCTGAAGGCATGTGGGAGGCTGGGCTTTGATCTGTACGATGTCTTGAGTTGAGGTGGGAGCTTCAGTGAATTGTGATGGTTTTAGACTTTATTCTTCAAAGAGGGAGGTATCAGCTCTGGTCTGACTCCAGAGACATTTGGGCTCACTTACCCGAATTCATTTGTTGTCTAGGTTGTGACAAAAACAAAACAAAAACAAACAAGGAAACATTACCCTCTGATTCTTTCTTTCTGAAGCCACAGTCTGGAGAAATATACTTTCCTCAACCACCTCCATAGCTCTCTACTGTTCATGTCAGAAAAATTAGGTAGAGCAAGCAAAGGGTAAGGCTGGCTTCCCAAAGAATATTACAGGTATGCCTACATGCCTATGGCCTTGCTTCCATGTTAATGGCAAGGGGAATTTCCCCTCTGTCATGTAAACTTTAGAGAAGATTTTCTTTGAAGGCTTATGACCACCTGATTCCACACTTTTAGACTCCAGAATCAGACTAAATCATGGCATTAGGAACTGTGTCCAAGGAACTGAACGTAATGCATTATATTTTATTCATCCTCATGATACTCCTCCAGAAGGAAGAAGAGGCAAGGCTGTTCTTCCCCCTTATCAGATAGAAAGCAGAGCACTAGCACAGGGAACAAGGTTGGTCATAGATCTACAGCTCATTTAAAGCCAGTAGAACTGGGTTGTCTTGACTGCTAGTCCAGGGCCCCTTCTGTGAGGCTGATACACTGGCAATACCAGCATTTTAAGGGCCAGCCTGATTCAGCAAAGAGACAAGGGACCAATACTCCATGCCTCTCACCATCATTTCAGCAATGTTAACCGTGTTTAAAGGATTGTGCTGCTAAATATATTAGGAATCTATTTTTCATTGGCATCTGTCTTTTTAGATTGGCTAGATATTAGACCTGCTTATTTCCATTCTTAATTGGGAAACCAAGGAAACAGGATTGAGAAGAGAGTAAGGAGAAGGGTCTGAGATGTATATTTTGAACAGATATAAGGTAGAGGATTTAGACGGGTATGGGGAAAGAAAGAGAGATGAGACTATTGGATGAACCCTGGTTGTGCAGTAGGAAAATGGGAATGCTGGAGGTGGAGGGGGATCTCAAAAAGATGGCAGCCAGGAAATTTGGAGACATGACTAGGAGAACCTGAGCATGACAAGTTGGTGGGGTTTTGGGAGCAAGACATCTGTCCTGGTAGTCATTCATAGTATCGACAATGTGTCCTCCCATATTGGGAGGCAGCAGAAAACAGGAAGAACACACCAATCCAGGTCACTTGGCACTCTTAGAGAGGCGCATAAGAGTGATGTTGGGTCCCTGAAGGTATTGATGATTCTTTTGTGCTCTGTGAGTCTTTTATGGTAGCTTGTATATTCTGCCTTATAGTGGAGGGTGTCTAGATTGTATCATTCTAATTTGTTGGCTTTTCCAAAGTATCTAGTATGTCATAGATGCATAATAAATTATTAGAATCTCAGATGATAAAACACTGGGGACAACTCACTGGGCACCTCTGTGACATGGGTCAGGATGTAAGTGGGCCCCATGGAGATGGTATGATGTTGAGCCAAGTCTCTGGAGTGCTTGTGTTCCCCCAGAGAGGCACCAGCTAGCCTGACATCAAGTGCTGTGTGCATCTTCTGGCTTGGTCCTGCATGTGAGTGTGCGAAGTAGGCCTGGCCTTCTCACCCATCCTGAACAGCTGCAAGCATTCCTTCTCTTTTAAGGACAGAGCTTCAAGATAAAGCCCAGTCCTGGGGTCTGTCCCCTGGGCTCCTGAGATACCACACATGTCAGTGTTTTGCCTATTCTTTGTACATTGCTTCAGAGTTTTCAGTGGACAGTTTCAATCCAAATTCCGAAAGCTTTGGCCAGATTAGAAGACCATTAAGAGGCAAGGTGAGCTAGTAAACTTCCAGGATGCTGGTCTCCCTGGCAGGCATTCTAGGGAAGGTTGGTCTCTGCTGCTCTTATCTCACTGTGCCCTATAAACTACATCAAGTAACTACTTGGGGCAACCCAACTCTGCACATTGGTGAGAGGTCTTGGGATCAAGGTATTCATCTTATGTAGGTACTTTGCCCTATTAGAGCAGAGACTAGGTCTCAAGCATCTTGGATATTCTCCCCCAGTCAACGAAGTGCCCTAGATTTGGTCATGATAAAGATCAGGTCAGGTAGCTGTTGCTGAGTGAACTCTGGGCTGTGTTTAATACTTTTCATGAACTGGATGATGGTCTCAAAGTGGAAGCTTTAAGAGGGCAGGATTATGCCTTTTCAGCTGGTGAAACTGAGTCACTATCTTAGTGACTCAATGGTTGATGCCTCCTAGTCACTTCTTAGCATAGTTCTGAGGCTGGTGGATGACAGAGATGAAACCGTTCAGGCCAGCAGTGTCTCTGTAAAACCCCAGGGATCAGTACACCTGTGGAGAGATAAGCACACTCATGTCTCTGCTGCTGGTCTGACCTCACTCTCTGCTCCTTGTGTTTTTTTCCAGGGCTTCACTTATGTCCTACATGAAGGCGAATGCTGTGGAAGGTGCCTGCCATCTGCCTGTGAGGTGGTGATTGGCTCACCACGGGGGGACTCCCAGACGTACTGGAAGGATGTAGGTTGGGGCCTCAGGATGGGTTGTCTATTCTGTGGTTTAGTGCTGGCCTTGGTTCAACCTATAAAATCAGAGCTCATCCCCTGTCCTTTGCTTTCCTTGCAGGAGGTTAATTAGCTGCTGGTGTTACCCAGACGTCAACTGGGTTGCCTTGCCCCTTAGGAACTAGTTAAGATGGCCTCAGGCTTCCCATTTCATTGATTTTGGGAGAAGCTGAATTCCCTCTCTAAGAGTTCTGTGAATGCCTAGGGAATTTATGTCAGTGAATCTGAAGTCCTGCTTCCCCTGAGTGGTTGGTATAGGGATGGCCTCACCACCCTTCATGTGCCATGGGTCTGCCACCCCACCAAACCCACAGCCTGAGGTGCTATTCAGTCCCACACCAACCCTGACAGGCTCCTCTGACTTCTTCATGAGTTCCATTGTACACATTTCTATCACAGAGAAGCAAACACTATTCTGTTCCCTAAGTCCCTGAGCTATTTCTGTAACCCTGGCTGTAGCACAAGTTTGACATGCTTGCTATAGTGTATTGCAATGTTGGGCTTTACCTGGTGGATGGGACTGAGATGTTAACCCAGGGCATGATTCAAGGGCCCAGACCAGTTCCCTGAGGGAACAGTGCACTCCCCTTCGGACTCTGTGTTCTAACTACAGGTTGGCTCTCACTGGGCCTCCCCGGAGAACCCCTGCCTCATCAATGAGTGTGTCCGAGTAAAGGAGGAGGTCTTTGTGCAACAGAGGAATGTCTCCTGTCCCCAGCTGGATGTCCCCACCTGCCCCGTGGGCTTCCAGCTGAGCTGTGCGAGCTCAGAGTGCTGCCCCACCTGCCACTGCGGTAAGGCACCCTGTCCAGGGACCCACCTTCCGGCCTGGGTTTCCAGGAAGAGCTCCTGAATTCTTGGCTTTCTTAGCAATTCGGAGAAATGGGAGGATCAAAATCTTCCCATCTGTTCCTAATGCTTTTGTGACAAAGCAAATAAGATGAGAGAAATAGAACCATTTCCTGAAGGTCATAATGGTGCTCAGTGATGGCTTATACCACTATCTCATGTCACGGGCACGGCAACCCTGGTTGGTGGAGACTGCTACTGCTTCCACCAGCTCACGGGAGTTAGTGAGCTGTAGGGCTGGGGTTGGACCTTCATGTCTCTGACTCTAGAAACCACTTTTGTGATTATTCATGGTATTGCCTCTGCTAGGGAAGGTATTCCAATGTCCACCCCCTCCCTCCCTACAAACAAACAGCAACAGGAACAAACAGCTCACTACCACCTGCTCTGAATTCTTTGTGTGATTTTATCTTGTGACTTAAAGTTCCCGGAGTAGAATTGCATTCTTCATAAATCCAAAGATTCTCCCACTCACCCCTTCCATGTGAATCACTGAAACATGTGCCTTCCCTACCAGGACGCTCAGGGGTCTTCTCACTGAGGGCTGGGTGCTGGGTGCTGGGCAACAGGCAGCCTGCCCCTCCTCGCCAGACCTGGGAGAAGCAAGGCCACTGTGGCTCTGGCAGTAGGACCCACAGTGCCTGGAGGTGGAATGCAGCAAAGGGCAGATGTAGAAGAGAGGCCCAGATGGAGGAGAAAGCCCTGAAGGGATCAGCTGTGTGTAGGGCCGGGTGGCCAGGGTATTCTGTACTCTCATGCCTGCACTTATCTCTCCCCAGAGCCTGTGCAGGCCTGCATGCTCAATGGCACCATCATTGGGGTAAGCTGTTGCCTTCTTCTCCAGGGCCAGTTGGTAGGGCAGAAGTGGGTGTGCTGTGGAAAGGATGGGCCACTCAGTCATTCTAATGTGGAAATGAGAGAAACCGGGATACCTACTCCCAATGCACTCTCATTGCCTGCAGGGCTTCCCAGCATCCCAGAGCCTGGCCTCAGCGGTCTTCCTAACGCTCTAGGGTCCGGGCACCCAGTCCGGCACTCATCTCCCAGCCCCACTCCAGGCCCATGATCATTTCTAATGCGTACAGAGAAGTGCTCTGCAGTCGTTGTGCACATTTCAACCTATCCCCCACTCCCACTGCCCGGCCCCCTCTCTGGCATGGAAGCCCTAACTCTTACCATTGCCACACTTGAGGTGGGAAGGCAGGGAAGGGAGTGGGCTACTAGAGACAGCAAGAGGGTCAGGGTGATGGCTCAGGGCAGCTATGGGAGGCTCCCCCCATAAGGAAACAGTTTATGGGGCTGAGGTGAGAGGGGAAGTCAGGGGTTTGGGGTGCTGGGAGGCCTGACTGTGGTGACTCTGCTTCCAGCCTGGGAAGAGTATGATGATTGACGTGTGCACGACTTGCCACTGCACCGCCCAGGTGGGGATCATCTCCGGATTCAAGCTGGAGTGCAGCAAGACCACCTGTACGGCCTGCCCCGAGGTGAGAGGGTCGTCGAGGACCTAGGGGGTAGGCTGAATACTCGTGGGCCCAAGCCATGGGACCTCACTGGGGTTTTAAAATAAACTTTCCTTATTTTCTGATTGTGGACAATATTTGACACCTGTCATGGAGAGCCCAAGTCACCCACCCACCCACATTTCATCTCTCAGAAATTACAGTGTAGTTTTGTGCTTTTTAAACACTTTCTCTTTGTGTGTTTAAAATAAACACAATATTTGCAAGGCTTGTGATGCCATATTTACAGTTCTGTATTTTCTTTTACACATTTAAAAAACCATCCATTACCATTTTTGAGAACACTAAAGATTAATTAGTCAGCAAATATTTATCAGACACCTACTATGTGCAAGTTTATACACAATCTTCTTTGGAAAAGATGTGCCACAACCTTCACTTTTATTATCGGACATTGAGGTGGTTTAAAATATTTCACCCTGTTTACGCTAGGTCACAATGACTGCGTGCTCTCAGTCCCTCCTGAGGGTGGATTCGGAGTAAAAGCATCATTTCTGGTTTGGGAGATGACAACCAGCATTTTATTGTTTTCATTATGACTCTTAGTCCCACGTCACAGAGCTGGATGCTCAGGAGGATGCTTCGGCTTCTTCCTCCAACCGCCCGCTGTGCCTGGGGTCCTGCTGTTTTAGATACCACACGTGGACAGGGAAGTTTCTTGGGAGCCAGATGCAGGGAACACAGTAACAGCTCTTTCAGATGGTGCACAGGGAAGGCTTCTCTCTTCAACTTTGCAAGGCAGCAGGAGGGGTCTGGGGCCGAGTCTGGAGGAGACCTCCCTGAGAAGAGCAGCACAGAGGGGTAGGGGACATCAGGAGTGGTTAGGGATGAGGGACACTCATACGGTTGCTTTATATGCTCTGCATCTGTGTTCTTCATGGCACTTGGCATAGTGTCATACTCAGAATAGGGACTTAATAAATTTATGTGGAGTAGACACAGCTATTTTTGATAGAATGGTTTAAAGAGGACATTCCTGCCTCAATTAGAAGCCCACGAAGAGTGGGAGAGCGGGTTTTTACTATTAAAAAAAAAAAGCACAGTTGATGTTTTAGAGGTGTGTGTGTATATGTGTGTGTGTGTGTGTGTGTGTAACAACCCCCTAGAATAGAACTGGGCTTGAATACGAATGAAAGACTGATGTCTGGAGTTTGTGGCTTCCCTTTTACCTTGGATGTCCATTGAACTACCTACCATCAATGCAGCAAGAGATCCACACCAAGGCTGTCCTCAGGTTTTCTGGAGGGCGAGCTTGTGAAGTCTCAAACTGCGCCCTCTGGTGGTCAGAAGGTGGCATGGTACCCTCCTCTGCATTCAAATCCAACCTAGTTAGAGGTTCTAAATTAGCGGTTCTCAACCTGTGGGTCACGACCCCTTTTGGGGTCGAACAACCCTTTCACAGGGGTCACCTAAGACCATCGGAAAACACATATATAATTACATATTGTTTTGTGATTAATCACTATGCTTTAATTATGTTCAATTTGTAACAATGAAATTGGGGGTCACCACAATATGAGGAACTGTATTAAAGGGTCGCAGCATTAGAAAGGTTGAGAACCACTGTTCTAAATACATATTTTTAAAATTCTCGACCCCTTTGGTTTGTGTACTATTCCTTCTTCCTTCCAATATTCTGATATATGTCCAGGGCAGTATACTGACCTCCTTCCTCTTGAAACCCCTAGGTTAGCCCTCTTTCTATGTATCTCTTAACCTGCACCAAAACTGGCTTCAGTTGCCCCCATTCTAGCTCAGCATCCTTCACTGGTTTTATTGCCCTTCTCTGCAATGGAAGGCCTCAGGGAGGCCTCCTGCAGGTGGGGGAGCTATGGTGAATTAGGCTGAGGCAGTTCTGCTTGAACTGCCTACATCAGACTAAAGTGTTAGTGTCAGCAGAGAAGTGGGTCCTTCATTTCCTCCCAGGGGAGACAGTGTTTGCACCGAAAAGACCAGCAGAAGATGGTTTGTGCTGGTGGGTGGTAGGCAGGAAGCTTGACTGATGAACTTTCAGGGAAAGTGTGAGGAAGAGAGGTCACTCTGACATAGAACACTGAGAAGGCATCCGGAGGGGCATGACCGTGAGCTGACCTTGAGCAAGGGATCGAATGTGGAATAGAGGACCCTCCAGGAAGCAGAATGGGGAACAGATGGGCAGAAGCAGGAGTTAGAAATGGACAGCAGGGCTCCCACAAGCCCTGGTGCAGCTGCGTTCGGCTTCCAGGGCAGCAGACAAACCAGTTTACTCCCTCAAGTGAATTCTGCTATACCCCCTCTCCTCCTCCTGGCCCTCTTGCCCAACTCCACACCCCAGCTCTAAAATCACTTCCCCCTCCTATTACCCTGCATTCTTTCTGCCTCTTCCTCCTGTTCTCTCTTCTCCCATAACACCCTTTCCCCCCCTTATTCCTGGCTGAACTGTGCCCTCTGCCTCTCTGTGTGTGGTTTTTGCCCTCATGGCCCCTGTCCCCTTCACTTTGCAGCCACCCTCCTCCTTTGTCCTCACCCCCTCACTTCTCCTGTAAAGATTTTATCCAATTACTTCTCCTTGACTGAGCAAAGGGCATTTCCTATTTCTCCTCCTAATGTCCACTGTAAGACGCTCAGATCCAAGCTCCGGCGATATCCTGCCCGACTTAAGCCCCATTTAGTAGTGACCCCGTAAATAGTCCTCCAGTGGGCCCTCCTCCTCCTGGCTGGAACCACTCCCATGTGCTCATAATGTTTGTTCCAACTCTTTCTTCCTTTTCCATTTACTTTATCCCTACACCTTCCTGGAAGAGTGCATTTTTGAAAATACAGTTTAAAGCTCACCAGTGAAAGACCACCTGAGGGTCTCCAACCCCCACAGTGATCTTCCCAGGGGAGTGTGTGGCCTGGCCCAATTGCCCTGATTTGTTCTGAGTTCCGTCCTCACCAGCTTTCTCTCTGGCCTATTCTCTGGGGATACATCGAGTGCAGAAGCTTGACTCAGGAGTAGCAAATTGTTTAAATTCATTTCTGAGTGAGCTTGCCCTTTCTTAACTCTTCCTGCTGGTTCAGAGCATCAGCCCTTGTGCAGTGAAAAGGGAGTGGTGTGCAGTGACTAGGTCTTCTGTTTGGGGGCTCTAAATTGATCTGCTGGAGATTCATGTTAGAGAAACCCCAGGGCCCCAGTGGAGGGATATCTAAGTGAGCACTACTAAGGGTGGCAAAATAAGAAAAATAATGACAACATAGATGGCTTCCCACTTAACTAAATTTATTCTTTAAAAAAATTGAGGTTGTTCCTTTTTTTTTTTTTTGAGTGTTGGGGAGAGTTAAAAGAGCTTCAATTTGAAGACAATGATGAGACAGCTGAGGGTAGCTTTTTTTTGTTTAAAATACTCTTCCTTTGCAAAATAAAAAGTTGGTTATCCTATGTTGTCTTCCAAATTTGGGGGCATTTTTTGCCAGATAGTGAAATCAAGTTGCCCAGAAGCTGCTGCTTTTTCCAAAGCAGATATACATGAAGGCCTCTCACTTTAAGCCTCTATCAAGGTTCTTGCTCAACTCATCGCAAAATAATAATTTATCTCTTATGTAGAAGCGAACCATGTGACAACCATAGGACATAGTATGGGTAAGAGAGTACCTATATGAGATGGTATATTATTCAATCAAGTTACTTCTATACAAGAGATAAATTGTTATTATTTTGAGTTAAACAGTAAATTGTCTTTTACAGAGTTTAAGAAAATAGCTAAAAATGGTATTTTGTATTTACCTACATATTTATGATATAGGAGTGGCTGCTAAGAGTCAGGTGCTGGGAGAACAGGATGAACAGCGTCGACATAGTTTGAAATTTGCATGTCTCTCATAGAGAACAAAATATTAAACAAATGGTAATTTCAAATTGTGTTAAGTGTTATAAAGTGTGTGTGTGTGTGTATGTATTTTGTATTTTGTGAAACTTCTCTGAGAAACGATACTTAGAATGATTACTAAGGGATGAGAAAAGGCTACTTATTTATTTATTTTAATATATATATATTTATTGATTTCAGAGAGGAAGGGAGAGGAAGAGGGAGAGGGAGATAGAAACATCAATGATGAGAGAGAATTATTGATCAGCTGCCTCCTGCATGCCCCACATTGGGGATCGAGCCTGCAACCCAGGTATGTGCTCTTGACCAGAATGGAACCTGGGACCCTTAAGTCCACAGACTGACACTCTATCCACTGAGCCAAACCAGCAGAGAGAGAAAAGGCTCTTTATACAAAGTGTGGGGAAGAGCACTCCAGGCAGAGAAAACATCATCCACAAAGGCCCTCAAGTGAGAAGGAGGTGGCCATGTTCATGGACCAAGAAGATGCACAGGGTTGGATTGTCAAGAGCAAGGGGATGGTGGTATAAGGTCAGAAAATTAGGAAAGGCTGATGTCAGGCCTTACAGGACATGCTAAAGAGATTAGATTTTATTATAAATGCAATGGGAAGCCATAGACGGTCTTAATTTTAATGAGATATAATTTACCTATAATAAACAACACATATAGTAAGTATATAGTTTGTTGAAGTTTGATAAGTGTATAAACCTGCGTAGCCACTAAAATAGTAATATGAAGAAATACAGCTAAAAGGTTTTTTAGAGGAGATACAATAAACTTGATTAAACCAGGAGGCAGAAAAGAATTAACAGTAGACTAAGTAACAGAGAGGACAACAGATAAATAGCAAAATGGTGGATTTAAACCTAATCATATGGATAATTACGTTAAATGTAAATGGTCAAAACAAAATCAAATCCCAATTAAAAATGGAGATTGTCAGACTTGGATAAAAAAGCAAGACCCAACTGATATGCTGTTTACAAGAGATGCACTTCCAATTTAAAGAGACAGACAGGTTGAAAGTCAAAGGATGGGAAAGATATCCCAGGAAAACAGTAGGAACAAGAAAGCTAAGATGGGTATATTAATACCAAACAAAATAAATTTTGAGTTGAGGAGTGCTACCAAAACAAAGAAGGTACTTTCATATTGATAAAAGAGTAGGTTCATTAAGAAGACACATGAATCCTAAATTTTTATGCATACAAATACACGAAGCAAAAATTAACAGACCTAGGGGGAGAAATATGCCTATCCACAATTTTAGTTGGTAATTTTAATGTATTTCTCTCAGTAACTGATAGAATAAGTAGGGGGGGAAATCAATAAGGATATAGAAGATTTGGAAAACCATGTGAACTAATGTGCCCTAATTGAAAATGATAGACCACTACATTGTAAAACTGTAGAGTACATATTTTCTCAAACACAAAGGGAATTTCCACCTATCTTGCCCAAATTCTGGGCCATAAAAAACTTAATAAATGTCAAAAATTTCAAACCATATAGACTGTATGCTATGACCACCGTGAAATGAATAGAAATTAGTATAAACAAGGAACTATAAATACCCCCCCATATTTGGAAATAAAATAAAATATTTTTAAATAATCCATGAATCAAAGAAGAAATCACAAATGAAAATAGAAAATATTTTGATATAGAGATAATAATGGCTCTTCTAGAGACTCCAATATGTATTCTTCACTCATTGTAGTCTACCTTGATTTAATAATATAGCATTTCATGTATATTATCTTTTACCCATACTTTGTGCTATGGCAGTGATGGCAAACCTATGACATGCGTGTCAGAGGTGACACGCAAACTCAGTTTTTTGGTTGATTTTTCTTTGTTAAATGGCATTTAAATATATAAAATAAATATCAAAATATAAGTCTTTGTTTTACTATGGTTGCAAATATCAAAAAATTTCTATATGTGACACGGCACCAGAGTTAAGTTAGAGTTTTTCAAAATGCTGACATGCAGAACTCAAAAGGTTCGCTATTACTGTGCTATGGTTTGACATGGTTTATTTCTACATAAGAGATAAATTGTTATTATTTTGCTTTAAACAGTAAATTGTCTTTTATAGAATTTAAGAAAAAAACTAAAAATGGTATTTTATATTTATCTACATATTTATAATTTCCAGTGCACTTCCTTCATGTATATCTGAAATTCCATGTTATATTATATCCCTTCAGCTTGAAAAAGAACTTCTTTTAGCATTTCTTTTAGTGTGAGCCAAATGGCATTTCATTTCTCAGATTTCATTGATCTGAAACATCTTTATTTTGCCTTCATTTACTGAGTATAGAATTCTAGGTTGAAAGTTTTTTATTTTATCACTTTAAATATGTTGTTTCATTTCTTCTGGCTTGTGTTGTTTCTGATGGCAAGCTAGTTGCCATTTTTATTTTTATTTTCCTGTGTGCATCGCCCAACCTTTTCCTACTGGCTGACTTTAGCAGTTTTCTCTACACTTTCCCTGCTTTGGATTCATGGAGATTCCTGGATCGGTGACTTGATTTTTTAAATCAATTTTGGAAAAATTTCAGCTATTATTTATTTATTTTTGTTTCATTTTTTCTCTCCTGTCTTTCTGGAACTATGATTACATGTATATTATACCATTTGATACTGTTCTGCTGGTTATCAGGGCTCTGTATATTTTTTTCAAACTTTTTTCCTCCCTGTTCTTTAGTTTGGACAATTTCTATTGATCAGTATTAAATTCACTGATCCTTTCTTTTCTGCAGTTAATCCAATCTGGTGAGATTTTTTTTGTTTGTTTTGTTTTTTAATTAGGTAACTATATTTCATGTAAATGGGTTTCCTTTTGTTCCTAAATTCCCCATCTCTTTTCTCTATTATATTCATTTTTCCTTTAGACTCTTTAACATATTTATCATAGTTATTTTAAAGTTTCTGTCTGCTGATTGCAATAATAAGGTCATTTGTGTGTCTGTTTCTATCGAGTAATTTTTCTCTTAAGCGTGGGTCATTTCCTGCCCCTCCACCCCAGTTCCTTTGCTTGAAATGTTTTACTATGTATTAGACATTGGTGGGAGATATGTGAAGAGACTCTTAATTCTGCTATTTCCTCTGATGAATGTTAAATTAGCTTCTAACTTAGATTATTGGTGGTTCACCTTGAATTAAAGGAGGCTAGATTTTACACTATATTAGGGACAGTCTATTTCATTATTTCTCTTGATCCAAAGATGACATAGTTCTTATATGATGTATGTCTGAGTTCTGAAACATAGTTCTTAATCCTAAGGTCTGGCTCTTTTGAAATGTCAATGAAAACATGAGGTGTTTGACTAGTTCCCAGCTTGGTGGGATTCAGACTGCAAACCCTGGCTCTTCTGTGCTGTGTGGAGCTGAAATTTCTGCTCAGGTCTTTAAGTTTCCACCTGTTTTGTCCTTGGGCTCCTCTTAGGCTCTTCTGTGTATATATAATTTAAAGCAGAGGTTCTCAACCTGTGGGTCGCGACCCCTTTGGGGGTTGAACAACCCTTTCACAGGGGTCGCCTAAGACCATCGGAAAACACAAATATAATTACATATTGTTTTTGTGATTAATCACTATGCTTTATTTATGTTCAATTTGTAACAATGAAATTAGGGGTCACCGCAACATGAGGAACTATATTAAAGGGTCTCAGCATGAGGAAGGTTGAGAACCACTGATTTAGAGGTTAACCAAGGATTTGAAGGGAATTTATATGCAGATTAGGGGGCTTCTTGTTTTGACTTCCCCTTTTCTGAGTTTTCCCCCTTATTCTAGGAGTTTCAAACGCTGTCCTCTGACTCTTCAGGCAAATACAACTACAGTTTTCTTCTCAGGTTCTAACCATCCAGTGCCGTGCAGATTGCTCTCATGGAAAAAGCCATTTAAACATGATTCTTGTCCATTATGGTTCCCTCTTTCAAGGATCAAATAACCTATGGTTTATTGCTGATTTGCCCATCCAGCGTCTTTGAATAATTGTTTTAAATATTTTGTTAATCATTTAAGTTGTTATCTGTAGGAGAGTCAGTCCAATATAAGTCACTCGGCCATTATTAGAACCAGAACTCCATTGGGGGTTTTTAAGCAAAAGAGTAACATGACTAGACTTTTATTTTAAGAAAGCCATCCTAGCAAATGTGTGGAGACCTGTAGTAGGGACAAGAATAAAGGCAGGAAGATAAATTGAGACTATTATCAGAATCCAGTGGTCAATGATGATTGCTTAGACCAGGTGATGACAGAGGACACTCCATGACAAGCAGCAGATGAGTTTGAGATGCATTTTTGGCAAGATTTGGTGATGAGTGGGGGTGGAGGTGTAAACAAGAGGGAGACTCAAGGGTGAGTCCCAGATTTCTAGTTGGAGAAACTGGGTAATGAAACTATTTGCTGAGATAGGGAAGATTGAACAAGGATGGGATTTGGGGCAAAAATCAAGTTTTTGAATATAAGTCTTAAGATGACAATAAGATAAATAATTGTCAAGTAAACAGTTGAACTTAAAAGTCCGGAGCTCGGGAGAGGGGTATAATTTCATAGGTCTGGCTGCTAGAATTTGAGTGAGGTATACATCTGTGGAGGGAAGAAATGCTATCCAGGGGATTGAGAACTGACAAGGGTTAGTTAGCGCTGGATGTTGACTTCCTGAACTCTAGGAGAGATGAGAAGCTGGCAAAATTAGCCTAGCTGTAATTGGGATGTTGTGGGGAGGTTAACTAAGGCTGCTTTTACTCCTGGATACAGGGTTACAAGGAAGAGAATATCCCAGGTGAATGCTGCTGGAGATGTCTGCCTGTGGCTTGCACCATTCAGCTAAGGGGAGGACAAATCATGACTCTGCAGGTGGGAGCCCATTGAACTCGTGTCCCCCTCATTTCAACCACTGGTTTCCTATTTTGGGATCTTTTCTTCAAGAAAGAGAGACTACGTTTGAGTCAATATTGGTTTCTTTCTGATTTTATAAAGAAAAGATGAATAACTTACAGGAGACAAAAATTGTCTCTTTGTTTTAGTTATGTTGTCACTCTTCTTGACAAGTTGGTGTATGGCCCATGATTTGAAGTTGGCTGAAGTTTAAGAAATTTCTCCAGCCTGATGTCAATGAGACTGGAAAGACAGGGTGAAATAAACTCTGACTTATGAAAGTCAAAATTAATTAGTGGGTTTGGGAGGTGATGCCCAGTTTAGATAGCCAGTTTACCTTCCTATGTCTTAATTCTTTAAACTTTTAAGTGATCAGAAGAATTTGGGGATTCTCTACATTTATGCAGCCCTATTTACAGTGAATAAGATGTATAAGGGCTCTACCTTTTTTGTGTGTATTCTGGGTGGGGTGACTTTATAGATACTGTCTCATTCTTGTTCGATAGTCTTCCAATTTGTTTAAAAAACTTCGTGGACTCAAGGTCATGGTTTGAAGTGACTTTGTAACCAAACACTACCTTCAAATTTGCCTTCTTTGGTTTCAGCGTGATGAGATGTTCCAGGATGGCTGTGACAGTCACTTCTGCAAGGTCAACGAGAGAGGAGAGTACATCTGGGAAAAGCGGGTCACAGGCTGCCCTCCCTTTGATGAACACAAATGTCTGGCCCAGGGAGTGAGTATTCAGAGCTCAGGCCCTGCTTTTCTCTTGACAGTCTCCACCTCTGACTCTAAGAACAGAGGTCCTTCTGAGCAGCATGTAGTCCGGCTCTGACATGATTTCCCAGTGTCCACGGGAGATCTCTGACCTAGTATAGGAATCAATGAAATCACAACATCAAGCCTGATGCACAGACAAAACTCTCTGCACTATATGGTGCTATAAAAATACCTTTCCCTTGGGGAAGACTGAATGTGTGATCCTGCAGGGGAGGTGAGAGAGCAGACTGATTTCCAATCTTCCCTGAGAATTTGATTCTGATGACTCAATTGGGAGAGGATTCAGAGTAATCAAAATTGTTTCAGCCTGGTCAGGTAGGGTGGTCATTCTTCTCACATTTGTGGTGGGAAAGCACAGTTTACATCTGGGGACTTAAACTCAGGGTTGTGAGCCCAGGAATTAGCCTGGGAAGTGACCTGTAAGCTGACCACTATGTACTATTTGTGACTAATCTGGGACTTTGCTGTTTCCTTAAGGGGAAAATCATGAAAATTCCAGGCACCTGCTGTGACACATGTAAGTACATTACCAATAGCTTGTCCCTGGAAACCCATCAGACCAAGTCCAGGGACTGTTCTTTGGAGTAAGCTTTATTCCAGAAAGATATTTCTTGACCACCGGCCAGTCATTATGTTCAGTCCTGCAGGGAATTGCCATTCCTCCCTGAATGTTCTTAAACTGCCCCCTGCTCAAATCCCCTTCCAAAAGCCAGTGAATCACCTCTTCCCCTTTCCTCCAAACTCCTCACTGTCTCCAGCCCCTTGCCTGCCTTTCCCCTCATAGAATCTTGGGTTGCTCATAGTCCTACCACAAGAGAAAATCTCTCTCCACACAGAGCTCCTTGAAGACAGATACCCTTGATCCATGGTCTTGACAGAGTAGACTCTCAATACACATCTATTCACTGAGTGTCACACAGCTATCTCAGGAAGCAAGGGAAGCCACCACTGGCTAACATTAGACCCACTGTGTGCTGTGGGGACTACAGAGAACATAAGAGTCCTCTCGTGATTTATAAGGCTGGTCTGGGTTTATTAACCCCACCTTCTTCACTCTCGGTCCCTCTTGAGCTTGCAGTTATGTTATACTGGTTGATCCTAATAGCTCACAGCAGCAGCATTGGAGACTGGACTCAACAAGTCTGCAGATCAGTGTTCTTACCACACATTCTTGTGTTCATGAGCACAAATAACATTCAGAATCCCAATGTTAATGCATTCTTCTCTGAAGATAGAATTACTTGCCTGACCTAATATTTTTTAAGTTTAGTTTTGTTGTTTTGTTCTGTTTTGGGTTCAGAGGCCCATGTTCAGTTTTGGATAGAGAAAGGAAGAGTGAAAACATGAATACCTTTGGCATTCAATCATTCATTCTTTTCTTGATGGCTTACTCTGACAGCCCCTGTAATTGTTGTAATCCAGTTGTAGACTGAGGAAACACAGTCCGAAAGCATCTCTTTCTATGATTCCTGTCTGAATGGTTTAAGACAGTGAAGTCAAGAAACCATCAGAGGAGGTGAATTCTCCCTAGGTGCACTGCACAAAGCATTTGGTTAAGAGACTGTTACCTACAAAACCAGCAAAAAAGGGCCTTGTTGGTTAGCGTGTTCAGGAGGCTGAGACCCTTTATAAGGAAAGTAAGCCAGGCTCAGGGATTTAAATACACAGAGAAAGAATATAGGATGTTGGCCTAAATATGGTTTCCTTATTCATTCTCTTAATGTAGTTGGCAGGCTTTCCCTTTAAAATGAAATTACTTGGAAGTTGGAGGCAGGCTAATACGCAATTGGGGTTGATTTAGATTAGGAGCCATCCGAGAACGGAGAACTCCATGTTCAGATGGGGAATGGTGAGCTGCCATTAAGTCTTAGAATTCTCCACTGGCAGATAGCATTCTGACCTGAATGCTTCTTTACATAATACCTATGTAAATACCTATGTATGTAAAGAAGCCCATGCCAGTCAATGGAGAGGTGGCTATACCCAGAGAGGACTCCACAAGGGCTCCTAAGGTCTTTTCAGCCCCCACAGAGGCTGTGAGTGCCCTTCTGTGGTCCTGATATTGGCTTTTCCTCTTAACCCAAAGGCAGGGATGGGCAGATATTAATTATATTTACTAGTATTGGTTACTTCATTGCCCATTAGCTTCTGAACATTGTTACAAACGTAAGATGACTGCTACAGTCATTATGGTTTTTAGAATCTTCAATTATATAAAAAGCAAATTCCATCCATCCACATCACCAAAGCACAGGGAATTTAGGCTCGTCTTGCAATTAAAATTGTACCAGTAAGCAAGTTAAACCTAGCAATAACTACATCTCTGAACATGAAGGACCGGGTGAACCATGATGACATCATTCCCCTCTCTGTGGCTGGCTCTGGTGATTTGGACACTGTTTTCCAGCCCCAGGAGGGAACTGGGCTGGAGAGTGTTCTACAGAACCCCAGCCAGGCCCGGGTCCCACCTCTCCCCTGTCCCATAGGTGAGGAGCCTGATTGCAAGGATATCACTGCCAGGCTGCAGTATGTCAAAGTGGGAAGCTGTAAGTCCGAAGAGGAAGTGGACATTCATTACTGCCAGGTAAGGGCCCCTGACTTCGACGAGGCCTACGTGGGGAGGGGAGTCTCCTTGTTTGGTAGATATCTCCTTAGTTACATTTCAGAAGGATCTGAAAAATTCACAGGGAGGAGAACTGAAAAGAACTGTAAGCATTTAAATATATATATACATTTGTATTAATTTCAAAGAGGAAGGGAGAAGGAAAGAGAAATAGAAACATCAATGGTGAGAGATAATCATTGATTGGCTACCTCCTGCACACCCCTACTGGGGGTTGAGCCCACAACCTGGACATGTGCCCTGACCGGGAATTGAACCGTGACCTCCTGGTTAATAGGTCGATGCTCAACTACTGAGCCATGCTGGCTGGGTAGAATTGGAAGCATTTTATGTGAAATCAAATGTTTTATTGAAGTAACTGGGAACTTTGACCCCAGAGGGAAGATTCAACAAGTCCTTCAAAGAGAATGGAGAGTTATTTGTGGAAGTCGGGGTGGGGGTGTTGTATTAAACATGCATAAAAATTGCAGCTAGAGCAGTAGTTCTCAACCTTCCTAATGCCACGATCCTTTAATACAGTTCCTCATGTTGTGGTGACCCCCAATTTCATTATTACAAATTGAACATAATTAAAGCATAGTGATTAATCACAAAACAATATGTAATTATATATGTGTTTTCTGATGGTCTTAGGCGACCCCTGTGAAAGGGTCGTTCAACACCCAAAGGGGTTGCGACCCACAGGTTGAGAACCACTGAGCTAGGGGGATCTGGGTGTGATGGCACCATAAGGAAGAGATGGCATTTCAGACTTTCCTGAGACCTACCTTTACAAATTGCCCCACTGTCCTGGGTTTCCTGGGGGAGGCCAGGCCTGCCTTACTTGGAGGAGGGCAGGTAGGGGAAGCAGGCTGCCTCTAAGTTCTGCGTACTCCTGGCTTCTCCACCATCACCATGCTCTGTCCCTCTCTGTCCCACTTCAGGGTAAATGTGCCAGCAAAGCACTGTACTCCATCGAAACGGAGGATGTGCAGGACCAGTGCTCCTGTTGCTCCCCGACGCGGACAGAACCCATGCAGGTGCCCCTGCGCTGCACCAATGGCTCCATCGTCTACCATGAGGTCCTCAATGCTATGCAGTGCAGGTGCTCCCCCAGGAAGTGCAGCAAGTGAGACCCCTACCATGGACACCCAATGCCACCTGCCTTGCCAACCGGCCAGAGTGCTGCCCGGTCCTCTGTATCCTCTGCTCTCATGCCCTCTCGGGCCCACAATAAAGACCAATCTCTTATCTTGCAAAAGGCTAATGCAATGGTTCACTGTGTCCTCCCAGGCGATCTGACAACTGTAGGCTAGGCGAGTTCAGAGATGGTTCTGAAGGAGGAAACTCAGGTTCCACCTGAAAACACTGCAGCCCCAGAGTCTGTGGGAGGCACTGCCTTTGCCTCCATGCAGTGCAGAGAGGAGAGGAGAGTGTGGGGCGGGCCTCCTCAGACACTCAGCCCAATGGCTTGAAGTAAAAGGGATTTTCTCAGGAACACTGAGTTCTCCAGTCTCTGAATCCAGGGGCTTTGAGCAGGGCAGAGGGGTGGGCTCTGGAGCCACACTCCTGCTAAGATAGACATGGCTATCGCCAGTGTGGCTGGCATTCTAGAGAAGAGGTATAGCCAGGTGTGCAAGGGTTTCTCTGAGCCCTTTAGCTAAGTTCCTGTGTCTCCTCTGTGGCACCTGTGGAAGGAAGAGGTGCTGAGACCGAGGGGGTTGCAGATGGGGTGCTGGCAGGTACTGGAACATGGTCCCATCCCCACAGATCACCATGGGTGGTGAGCACCAGACTTGGAGGCAGACCTGGGTTCCACATAAGGCCCCTACTGTCTGGTGTGGCTTCAACTAAGCCCGTTAGTGTTTCTCAGATGTAGTTTCCTCATCTGGAAAACAGGAATGTGAGTCTTACTTGTAGGGTTGGAAGAATAAAATAAACTGGAAAGTCTGGGATAATTGTAATCGCTCCATAATAATATGAGAAGGGACAAGAATAAAAATAGTGACATCAAGGCTCAAAAGGGGAAGTGTCTCTACCACCAGTGTCAGAGCACAGGGCATTTTCTTTGTCCTGAGGGGTAAGGAGCTGGGCTTCTTTCAGGCCACATTCTGGATGCCAAGGCCCTGCCTGCTCCAGGCATCCTCTTAGAAGGAAAAGAGGTGCAGATAACACTGAACTTCACCAGTCCCAGATCCCTAAGTCAGATGGTCTTTCCTTAAAATGTATGAGAAAAGTGTACATGTATATGCTGGCAAGATGATGGAATCTGGTGAGTATTTTCTCCCTGAGAACAAAGGGAAGGTCTAGATTTGCGACAGGAATTTGACGGAGAAAATTGATCTTCCTTCCAGATCCTTTTAACCCAAGAGAGACTCAACTCATTGAAAGAATGATGGAGCTGGAAAGGATTTAGACATCATCTAACCCGCTGCCTCTCCCCTGCCCCTTTACTGAGGATGAAAGCAGCCCAAAGAACTCCAGTGACTTGCTGAAGGTCACACAGCTGCTAGGTGGCAGGGCCAGTTCAGAACTCAGGTGCCTTGACCCATAGGCAAGAACTCCAGGGAGGCCCACCAGAGTCACCGCATTCTGCTACTTACAGATTCAGCCCTTGCTATCGTGGGAACCAGGGACTGCTGCATTTCTAGGTCTCAACCATTCCCATTACTTCTGGGGACCAACCTCAAGGGACTATACACTACAAGCAAATGGCACGGATTGTGTTAAATAGGTTTAGAGGGGGAGTTTAGTAGGGTAGAGGGAAGGAAGAATGGATAGAAGTTTTATATAACTGTTCAATAATTCAAAGGTTGTCATCTCTCCATCCATCATCCTGCCTCCAATGCTGAGCAGCCTCTAAGGTCTCTTTAGGAAACCAGATCCAGTGCAAGGCATCGCCTGTCTTTCTCCTAACTGATCGCCTAACACTGCACCTGGGGATGAGGTGTTATTGGAGGCATCAGGCTCTACAGAGAGACTCAGCAGAAAGGTTGCCTCTTTAGCATAAGGTGTCAATTTCCCAACTTCCTGACTCGTCGTAGCCTGAATTTCTCCTCCTACTAACAGATATGACATTTCATCTTCAATAATAAAAAAAATAAATAAACTGAATCAGAAAGGCTGCATGTTTTCATTTAAGAAAAAAAGGGAGCAAGGTAGAAAGGATGCAGAAAGGGAAACTGGTGGAGATAGTGGGGATGTCGCACAACCTCTCTTACTCTGCAAGTCTCCCAAGGGGAGGGTCTGCCTCTGGTCTCAGGGACTTTGTCTTTGCTCATCCTCAGACCAGAAGAGACAGTCTCTCCAAGTCAGAGTCTTAGGGGGAGTGTCAAGGAGGGAGTGTACAGAGACAGGGGGTAAGAAAGTGCCGGAGGGAGAGAAGAAAGAGAATGGATAAAGGAACGATGGTGGAAAGTTGCCCACTTGTCTTGGTGTTGAAAAGACATGGAGAAGGTCCCTGAAAGCGAGTGGGGAGGGAGCATTGTCTGGGAGAGAAAGAAGCTGAATGGCAAAGTGTTTTGAGCACAGAATCTGGAGCAGGCTGTCTACTTTGGGATCCCACATATCCTTAGAGGTAAGTTGCTTGATCTTTTTTTCACACCTCAGTCTCTCATCCACAAGATGGGTACACTAGCAGTAATTACCTCATAGAATTGTCGTTGGAAGGAAATATTACTACTGTGGGTTAAAGGGTGCCTGAGGAAGAGGAAGTCCTGTATAATAAACATGAGCCACGATTACTCCTAGTGAGCAGAATAAAGCTCAGGATTGGGACCTAAATCTTCTGGTTTTCCCTCTGCTCTGCCCCTGGCTCATGCTGCGTGGTCTGCTCCCCTTTACTGCTACTGGCTCCTCATATAGAGTGGGGAGATAACATTCTTCACATTGAAAGGTCATGGTCATAAATAGCACACTTGATTTCAACATCCTACTTTTTCATTTTCCCGGCCCTATGTATAAAGGAACTTGTTTAGCTCCAGGGCATCTTGGAATTGTAGATTCCATCATCCAGAACAGACTTTCTGAAGCCTTTTCTTCAACCCTTTGCCCAAGGCCAGGTGCCTAACTGTTCCAGAGAGATGGCAGTCCTCTGGTTCTTTGGGTGGGGGCTTCCACAGGTTCCCTCCTCAACTCTGTCCCAGGGCCTCATGGGGAAGCTCTTCTACAACCTGCAGCCCCTCTTCCTGTCCTACCTGTCCCTTGTGTACCTCATCCTTGACTCCTGCTCCTTTTAGCCAAGAAAAAGGTGGGGACAGGTGGTGGTGGGTCGAGTGAAGGAAGGTGTGCAGGGAGGCGCCCCGCCCCACCCCACCCTACCCCGGGCATTTCCCAGGACTGGGCTGCAGGAAGGAAGCTTTGCGGGTGGGATTGGAAACTAATCAACCAGACGGTTCACCAGATAATCCGGCTGAATATTCACACCGAGCCCAGGTTATGAGGCACCTCCCCCTGGCCGAGGAGCGCGGGCAGCACTTACTGTCTCGCCCCTCAGCTCCATTAACCAGGTGTCCCAAACGCCACCCTACCGCGGACAAGCGCTCTTCCCCACGTGGCACTGCGGGCGCTCCTGCGCTCCGGGCTCAGCGGGAGAGCCCGCTCTGCCTCCGGTGGCGCCTGCCGGGTGGCCTGGGGAGGGATTGGGGAGGAGCAGGCGGCAACAGGCAAGGGGCGGGCACGTCCAGACCCAGCTGAGCCGAGATGGAATTAGCCTCCAGCGGAATAAGCCTGTCCAGCCGCGAGTGCAGCAGCGGGGCAGTCCGTGTTCGGCGTCCTGTGTGCCAGCAGCATGGCCACCTCTGGGCTGCAAGGTGAGTCTTCCCTGCTGGGGAACCAGGTCCTGGGCAAGCTGTAGGAGGGAGAGGGGCTGGGGTGGAGGAGACGCATCCTAACGCCTGCCCTTCTGGATGGGTGACCTCAAATGAACCTGGAGAGAGGGTAGTGAGGGGAGCTGATCCCTTTCCCCGTCGAGCAAGTTCTATGGAGGAGAGAAAATGTAGGACAAGAGGCAGAGGACTGGAACAAGGGCTTTTTGGGTGATGGACCACCGATTCCTACCTCAGCGAGTTTTTCTGTCCTTGTTACAAGTTGTTGGATGTTAGTGTTGAGAGTAGGCAACCAACTCGCAGAGTTTAATTCAGAAACAGTCTGTGGAGGGCAGAGGTTAGGATTCACCCCTAACAATTTTGACTTCGGCATCGCTGGCGTGCCCCTCCAGTTTCAGGAAGAGACGTCTCCTCCAGCCCTTAACCAACCTGCCCTCAGGAAGGGCATTTGCAACTCAGGGTGCAGGGAAACCCAGGCACTTCTTTCCTGGTGGTTTTTCTTAGAAGTAAAGCAAATTAAGATTGAGTTTGGGGGAGGAGGGCATTATCTGCCTCGCCTCCCAAATTATCCTGAGCAGACAGGTGTGCCAGGGCAGGAGTGATCTGACCTGGACAGGGATTTTGTTGAGTGCCTTGTTTCCGGTGGTTCTTGAGAGAGGCGCAAAGTGGGGAGGTGCCCATTCTGTTGGCATGAACAGTAAGCCGGAGGGACTGGAAGGTGGTGCCACTCAGTCCTTTGTGATAGGTATGGAGAGATACCTCCAAGAACCATGTGGACCCTGGTTCAGGACAGAGGTCCCATTGAGCAAAGTTAGTTCTAAATCAAAGGCAAGTGGCAGGTGGAGGGAAAAAAATCTTAGACAAGGTTGAGGCCTCCCAGAGGACTGTGATACCCTATGTTCTTCTACCTGCCTGGACTGTGTTCTTGGAACCAGACATCAGAGCTCTTGCCCAGGTGTCTGTTCCCCTCCCCAGCTGCTGACGGGAGTGCCCATTTGCTCCTCACACTGTGTCTTGCCATGTGCCCATCATTTTGGGAGCCAAGGACCCAATATGGCCCTTTCCAGCAACCTCCTACCTAAACTCTCTGAATTGCCTCTATGTGGCAACCTGTGCCACTTTGCTGGCTGATTGAAGAGGCTGTGTAAGTGGTATGGCGGGTTCCAAACACCAACCTCAGGTTCTGGTCCAGTGTCCATGCGTACCTTCTCTGCCAACTTCCATTGTGGGGTAAGGCTAGAGGGCCAGAGGCATTGGGGTCTAAAGTGGAGCTTGTCTATCCTTTTCTCTAAGGAGTCTGCCTGAATGCCCAATACTGTGCTCAAGAAAGGCACGCACCTGCCTATCTAGACGTTCTCCATTCTTGGTACTCTAAGATGATGATGCTTTAGCAGCAGCATGCACTATTGATGGATATAGGGAGGAGGTGGAGTCAAGCATGGACTTGTTCGGACCACAGCAATGCAATTAGCCCTGTCCACCCTTCTGGTATTTTAAGATATACTAGAAGTCTTTCTTTGGCTTCTACTGACAACCTCGCAATTCCTCCAGAAACTTTAAGAAAATGATTTATTTCTCTCTGGCTGGCAACTCTCCATCTAAGTTAACTTCTGCTGAAATTGCTCAAGGATGGCAGTGCCCAGGCAGCTGGTGTCAGATCCTCTTTCTATTTAGCAAACATGAGAATAAGGCACACTACCATAAATCTTTGGGCTTGCTCACTGACAAAGGAATAAATCCCACTTTTTCTGATGCCTGTTATTCATCAGTAAATTAAAATTAGCTTTACAAAAAATAAAAATACACGTTCATGGTGAGGAAAATTAAATACAAATACGTAAAATAAAAAACTTACCTGTTTCAATATTTTGGTAATTATTATTTTCCCTAATTGCTTTTTTTAATCCATTATGATTTTTGACTATATCAGATAAATATTTTTATTTATTATTTATTAGTCATCAAACATTTTGTAAGAAGGGAAAACTCAGTTATAATAAAACTTAAAACAAGGAAAAATGAACAATTGTCAAATAATGAAGGATTGGGAGCATATTATTATATCACAAGACCTAGACTAAGAATAGGTACTGTAATGGAGTAAAAATTTATCTATGAGCTCCCTGACAGGCAGGTCAGAGAAGAGACAATAAGTTACATGGATCTCATTGTCTAATAAAAGGAGACTAGTTAATCAACATTAAGTTTTAAGAAGAATGTCACAGTGATATTTGTGATATTTATGTAAGACATTGCTCAAGATAATGAGCTATAGTTTTATTAATAGGTTTTTAGAAAGTATATTATTTATCACATGGGCATTTATTATATTGTATCTGATTTTGTTTTAAAAGGGTTTTTTTCTGTTGTATCCTTTTCTGGTTCACTCTACCCTATTATATTTTTTAAAATGCTGTTTGCAAACCATTAGATAACCAATTAATGAGTTAAATCTCTAATTTGAGTAGTGGCTTGCAGGATATTGGAAACTCAATGGCTAATAGTCCTTTTGAACTGTTGGCTCTCAATCTCTTTTTCCTCCCCTATGTGAGAAAGGGATACAAAACACTCCCATCAGTATCAGTTCTTACTCAAATTTCCCTGTTATCATTTCTCTTTAGCTCGAACAATCCCTTTGGCATTT
Organism: Myotis davidii; assembly: GCF_000327345.1. Classification (NCBI taxonomy): domain Eukaryota; kingdom Metazoa; phylum Chordata; class Mammalia; order Chiroptera; family Vespertilionidae; genus Myotis; species Myotis davidii. The sequence continues at coordinate 1,232,892 of NW_006286243.1, forward strand.
CTTGTAGTGTTCTGCTGCTACCAGATTCTCTCAGCTTCCGTTTTGGTGAAAAATGTCTGTATTTCACCCTCACTTTTGAATGATAATTTCATTGGATGGATGCAGAATAATGGGTTGGTAGTTATTTTTTTTTTTCCTTTTAGCATTCTAGGTGTCACTTTATTGGTCTTTATTTTCTGATGAGGTCAGTCTTAATTCATATTTTTATTATATTCATTCTTTTGTCCATGTATAATACCATTTTAATCTGGTAGCTTTCAAGATTTTATTTTTGGTTTTGAGCAGTGAAACTATTCTGTATGTATCTAGCTGTGAATTTTCTTTGTTTTTTTCTTGCTCAATTTTGCTGACCTTCTTGCATCTGGAAGTTAATGTATTTTATCAAACTTGGGGATGATTTTAGCCACTGTTTCTCCCATTATTTTCCTGCTCTATTTTCATTCTCTTCTATTTCTGGAACACCAATTACATATATGTTAGACTGTTTGACATTGTCTCATTGGTTCCTGAGGCTCTGTTATTTTTTCAATCTTTAGTTCTCTATTCTCTAGATTAGATAATTTCTATTCATCTATCTTTTACTTCATTGATCCTTTATCTGCCTTCTCCAGTTGCTATTAAGCTCATTCAATGAATTTTTCCTTTTGGTTATTTTAATTTTCAGTTCTAGGAATTTCATTTAAAAAAATAACAGGTTTATTGAGATATAATCACATCCATAAAATTCACCCTTTAAAAGTGTACAGTTCAGTGATTTTTATATATTTACAGAGTTGTACAACCACTATCTAATTTTAGACCACTTTCATCATCCCCCAAAGAAACCTCACACTCACTGGCAGTCATTCACCTCCCCCTCTCTAACTCCTGGCAACCGCTAAGCTACTTTCCGTTTCCATGGATTTGCCTATCCTGGACACTTTATATAAATGGTGTTTGTGTCTGGGTTCTTTCACTTAGAATAATGTTTTCAATGTTTAGCCATATTATAACATGTATATGTTCTTCATTTCTTTTTATAGTTGAATAATACTCCCTTGTGTGGATATACCACATTTGTTTATCATTTGAATTTTCACTTTTTGCTACTATAAATACCATTCAAGTACAAGGTTTTGTGTGTACGTATGTTTTTATTTCTCTTGGGTATATACTTAGGAATGGAATGGAATGGATCATATGGAAACTCTGTGTTTAACTTTTTCAGGAACTGCCAGACTATTTTCTAAATTTCTGTACCATTTTACATTCCTACCAGCAATATATGAGGATTCTAATTTCTCCACATTTTTACTGACACTTGTTATTGCTCTTAAAAAAAAATCCTTATCCGAGGATATTTTTTTCCATTAATTTTTTTAAAAGAGAGAGTAGAAGGGAAAGAAGGGAGAAGAAGGGACGGAGAGAGAGAGAGAGAGAGAGAGAGAGAGAGAGAGAGAGAGAGAGAGAGAGAGAAACATAGATGTGAAAGAGACCCATTGGTTGGTTCCCTCCCACATGTGACCCTAACATGGCTGGGAATGGAACCTGCAACCCAGGTTCGTGCCCTTGACTAGTAACTAAACCTTAGAACCTTAGGTGTGAGGGCTGATTCTCTAACCACGGAGCAACACTGACCAGGGCATTATTGCTCTTTTTAATTATTGCCATCCTAGGGGTATCTCATTGTGGTTTTATTTTGCATTTTCATAATGACTAATGACTGAACAATTTTTTCACATGCTTATTGGCCATATGCATATTTTCTTTGGAGTAATATCTACTCAGATCCTTTGCTCATCTTTAAATTAGGTTATTTACCTTTTTACTGTTGAGTTACAAAATTTCTTTTTTTAAAAATATTTTTTATTGATTTCAGAGAGTAAGGGGGGGAGAGAGAGAGAAAGGGAGAGAGAGAAACATCAATGATGAGAGAGAATCACTGATCAGCTGCCTCCTGCACGTTCCCCACTGGGGATTGAGCCTGCAACCCGGGCATGTGCCCTGACCGGGATTCGAACCCTGACCTCCTGGTTCATAGTTCGACACTCAACCACTGAGCCACACGGCTGGGCTAAAATTTCTTTATATATTCTGGATACAAGTTCCTTATCTGGTATATGACTTAGAAGTATTTTCTCCTATTCTGTATATTCACTCTATTAATGATGTCTTTTGAGTTTTTAATTTTTATAAAGGCCAATTTGTGTTTTTTATTATTATTTGTGATTTTGGTATTATAGCTACGAAATCATTGCCCAACCCAAGGTTATGAAGCTTTACTCTTTGTCTTCTAATAATTTTACAGTTTTAGCTATTGCATTTAGGTTTATAATCCATTTTGGAAAAGTTAATTTTTGTGTATGGTGTGAGGAAAGGGTCTAACTTCATTCTTTTGCATGTGGATATCCAGTTGTCCCAGTACCATTTTCCATTTCTTTCTTCACTTGTTGCTACCCTTGTTGAGATTCAAGGGCTTATTTCTGGAATCCCAGTTCTATTGATTGGTCTATATGGCTATCCTTATGTCAGTAACACAGGGCCTTTGTGGTAAGTTTTGAAATCAGCAGTTACACTTGCTTTTGTTTATGTTTGTAGTTTCTATTTTTTTACACTCATTAAGCATGTACTTATCTTTACTATTAGAACATATTTATGGTAGCTGCTTTAACATTTTTGGGCTTTGTTGAGATCTGTGTGTGTGTGATCAAATCCTATTTATTTTAGACACATAAACAGTGGGACTGAGAAGGAGTGATGAGAACAAGATGCCTGCCCCCGTGACAGGGCCAGCACCAGCTCTGTCTGTGCCTGAACAGGTCCAACCCAGCAGCTTCAAGGCCTTTTCCTGGGAGGACAGCCTGGCTGTGAATCTTCCATGTGGATGGGGGTAGAGTAAATTGGCTCCTGGTCCCTTTGGACTAAGTGAAAAAAGCCAGAGGGCTGATATCGATTTTTATTGCTTGTTTTGTCTCTTTCATGGGTCACTTATTCTTGTCTCTTTGCATATGTAGTAAATGGTGATGGTCAAATGGACATCGTGCGTGATACAACATTGTCTTCCACTCAGGAGAGTCAAAAATTATTATTTTTTTCTAGCTGGCAGTTTAGTTACTGGCTGATCTTATTTTGGTTTGGTTGCTACTTTGTTAGGGTATATTTATGGAAATTCCAAGTTATATTCCAAGATTCGGTAACTTGGTAAGATTCACCCTCTCCACTCTGTTTCCCCTATTGATTTTTTTTCAAGACATGCCCTTAGGATTTTTTAGAGACAGTCTAAAAGTGTGGTTCTTACTCTTAAAATGAGGTCCTGGTGTTTCAGCTGGATGCCTGGAGTGTTGGGACATGTATGTTAACGAGGTCTTGCTACTCAGGCTAGCATGGAACTTCAACATCTCCCAGTCCTGTTTAACCTCTAGCATTTTTCTTCTGATCTCAGTGTAGCAGCCTCTCTAGTAAGCCTCACTTATCTTACCCGCTGCATCTGGGAACCTTCCTTCACACCGATTCCTTCCCTCTTGCACTGAACCCCATAATTTCTAGCCATTTTAGCTACTTCAAACCTTGATCTCTGTTTCTTTGGTTCAGTGGGCCCTCCTTGCTTTATTTGGATTCCAGCTCCATGAACTCCTGTCAATAACTTGTTCTGAGGAGGTTACACTGGTGAGTTTTTCTTCCCTCAGGGATTGCTTTTCTGTGTGATGGATGTTCAATGCCTGAAAATGGTTGACTCATATATTTTTCCTGTTTTATATTTGTTTTTGGAAGAATGTTTACCCAAGTACCAGTTATTTTATTATTACTGAAAGCAGAAGTTCTTGTCAGCAAGCTTTTCATCAAGAAATATTTTGTTAGCAAACGGTTTCAGATGTAGGTCATTGACAAGGGCCAGAACTATTAGAGTCAAAAGTAATATTCATGATTTAGAAAAGAAAGAAATTGTTTTATTTACTTATTTTCAAAAGGAAGTTATGATCCCAATCTTGGTTCTTGTCTTGAGAGAGAGTTTGACTATGGGACTGCCTGCAGTCAAGGCCAAAACTTTTCTTTAAAAACAGCTTTGTTACTGCTCAAAAATACTTAAACTCAACACAATCAAATCTCCAGAATTCTATACCACAAAATGTAGAAGAGATGACTGTGCCCATAAATCCCTCTCTGCTCATCTTTCAGCATTTCATTTTATAATTCACTCTTTCACTGCACACCTACTATGTGCCAGGCTGCTCTAAGGGTCAAAGATGATATCCAATCCCTACTTTTGAGTAGTTCTACCCACCTGTGGTGTGCAAAAACTATGAGTTTGTTAAATCTGTGAGGTTGGGAGAAGTTTTGGAAAGGCTCTGTTGAGCAAGGCTCGGACATATGCGTATTTGACGTGGGTGGTACCTCAGTTGGCTGACTTATTGCACTTGTAGGTGGAGTTATGTATTATCTACGTTTATTGTGAAAGGTACTATATTAGTTAGGATATTGCTCAGCTAGCTGCTCTAACAAATAGACTGAAAAATACAATGAGTAAAACACATAACAGTTCACTACTTTCTAAAGTAAGCATCTTGGATGGGTAAACAAGTTGGCGAGGCAGCTCTTTTCCATGTAGCTTTTCAGGGACCCAGAGTAATGGATCTTCAGCCAACTTCAACTATGACTTCGAAGGTGGCCCTGAGAGTTGCCATTCCAGTGATCTAAAAGGGGAAAAGACCACATAGGAGCATGCAGGAACATGCACGGGAATTTTACTATGATATGAAGCAGGCCTGGAAGTAGCACGTATCACTCAGTTTACATTCCTCTGGCTGGAATTCAGCCTCGTGGCCATGGAGGTTAGGTAATATGGTCCAGCTGTGTGTTCAGGAAGAAGGAGAAGAGAACATGGATTTTGGTAAGCAGGTAGCTGTCTCTGTCATTGAGACCTACAAAAATAAGTTTGGCATGGCATATCCGCGTTTTTTTACTGTATTAAAGTTACAGAGTTACACACTTATCTTCTCAAGTAGGCTTGGAGATCTTCATGTTTTCAGCGCCCAGGACAAGGCAGGGAAGGAATGTGATAAATACTTACTAAATGTTTTTTTTAATGAATGAATGAATGAATAGTAAACTGGTGTGACAGTAGTTAGCTAACAGATTCAGTTGCTTCTTTTTCTTAATATTCATTTTTTAAAATGCAAGTGATATCTGACTAGTATGAGTTAGAGAAGCAGGTGAAGACATTGTGGTAGGACCATTTATACTTTAATCTTATCAGCCACACTTCAAAACACTGTGTAGGATGGGCTGCCAATGAGTAGGTTTCATTTGGGCAACTCATCCAAGTTCCAATCTGTGGATTTTATCATTGAGAAAAGTGTTTCCTGAAATGAATTTCTTATTCTTTTCTTGTCCTTGGTCTTTACTTTTAGGATTTTGGGTCTGAGCATTGAATGTAAATACTATTTATTAAAAGACTCTTTTAAAGGAGTGAGGGATGTTAAGAATGCCTACTCAGGAAGTCAAGATTTATCAAGTTTGTATTCCTGGTTGTTCCTCTTCCTGAGCACAGGTAAGCCTAGTGGTTAAAAGTGTGGACTGTGCCAAAACCGGTTTGGCTCAGCGGATAGAGCGTCGGCCTGCGGACTGAAAGTTGGTTGTTCCTCTTCCTGAGCACAGGTTAGCCTAGTGGTTAAAAGTGTGGACTGTGAGTATGCCATTTACTAGCTGATGACTTTAGGAAAGTTGTCTAACTACTCTATGCCTCAGTTTCCTCATCAGTAAAATGGGATAACAATATTACTTATCTGATAGGGTTATCCTGAAGATTAAATGAGTTGATATGTGTAAAGTTCTTAGAACAGTGCCCAGCACATGCAGGATGTTAGTAGTTAGGGTTGTTATAGCTGCTGTTATAATTAGGGAAGGTTTGTGTTCAGTTCAGAGGGGAAGCCACTGTTCAAAATTTACTTATAATAAAGGAGTCTCCAATTCCCTGCATCATTACCTCCAAACTTTTGCTGAGCCTCTGTTGCATCCAGAGTCCTATACTAGGAATACAAAGACATAACAGGCAAATTTTCTGAACATTTTGAGGACTTCCTTAAGTGGTTAGGGAAGGTTCAGTGTATGAGTAAGACTTTATCTGGATGAGACTTAGACAAGTGGAGAGAGCATTCCAAGCAGGGATGACTGCCTGAACAAAGACACAGAGTGAGGATCAGCTTGGACATAGGTTTGACCAAACTTGAATGTTCTTATCTGATGGACAGGTAAGGCAGCAGAGATATATAAGAGCCAGATATGGAAGTCTTTGAATGCCACATTGTTTGTAAGCCTCAGGACCATGGAGGTTTTTGGTTACAAGTGAAATAAAAGTTTTATGAAGGGTCACCTATAGCAGCAAAGAAGTTTAGGTCCATCCATCCATCCATCCATCCATCCATCCATCCATCCATCTATCCTTATCCTGACACCCATTTATCTTCACTATAGCCAGAGTGATCTTTCTAATGTAATTAATCATGTTGCTTCCCTGCTTATAATTCTTTAATGTTATTATAACTCATGAACTCTGCATGTTAATAGAGTGGGGATTGGTATAGAATTGAGGAGAGCTGGTTAGAAGCAAAAGGGAGGACAATTTTAAAGACCAAATACAAGAAAAAGCATGTCAGTGCCAGGCCTAACCGGCAGACCCCAAGCAACTTAGGAATGATTACTCCGGCACACATTCCTGTGAAAGAGAGGGCTAAGAGACTGCTTGGCTTGACAAAACCAAACAGCCCCCGCTCACCTGCCTCCTGAGGCTTTTATTGTAACAGCAGCTTGAACTAAAGTTAACTATCAATAAGGTAAGCATCCTGGAGAAGACACATGCATCTGAAGACTAAGCATAAAGATTCCAGTAAACCACCTGGGGGCTCAGACTTGTTTGGAAAAGTCAAAGCAGGGGTTGCCACCTTCAGCCAGCTTCCCTTAGAGACCCCTGACCTTTTGGAGATTCCTCCTTACAAACTTTCCAACCAAGTTCTGCGCTTCCCCACATGCCACCTCCTTGAAGCAGGTAGTTCAGTCTTTCTGGAATGTGTGTGTGTGTGTAAAGTGACTAGCAAATGATTGATACTGGGAAGGTTGACAGTAAATATGGTAAGGGGCCTTATAAGTCATGTTAAAAGTATGTACTTAAATCAGATGTGTCCTTCCTGAAATCCACCCTCAAATCCCACCACATAGTTAGAAACTAATGGGATTATGTGGGTGGAAAATGAGCAGAAGGAGGCAGGCACTCTGCTTTGTGAGGTTGATGATCTAAAACAGCTAAGCTCAGTGGCTGATCACAAAGGTCCATGCAAATTATTGTCTTTCTCCCTGGAATCTCCTTTCCTACCTTGCCCATTGGAAGATGCCTACTTTTCTAGATGCATCTCAAAGCTCATGTACTCTGAGAGGCTTTAGGCCAGTGATGACGAACCTATGACACGCGTGTCAGAGGTGACACGCGAACTCATTTTTGGGGTTGATTTTTCTTTGTTAAATGACATTTAAATATATAAAATAAATATCAAAAATAGAAGTCTTTGTTTTATTATGGTTGAAAATATCAAAAATTTTCTATACGTGACACGGCACCAGAGTTAAGTTAGGGTTTTTCAAAATGCTGACACACTGAGCTCAAAAGGTTCGCCATCACTGCTCTAGGCAGACCTGAGGGCTTCTGCTTCTATAAGTCCTTGTTCATACCCCGACTTTGTTCTTCTCTTATTCCTGAAATTATCTCCTTACTAATCTATCTTCCTTCCTTATTAATCCTCATTCCTTGTGAGCACCTAGGGGTTGGTGGAAAGACCCAGGTTCTATTTGGCCTTGTATTTCCAAAGTATTATATAGTGTTTGAGAAATAAAATGTTTTGGCATTAATGAATAGAGATGTGAAAGATTATAAATATTTTACCCTTTCTCCCAAAAATATCCAGTTGTGATTAGAGCATGGATGATGGTGTGTGCAAGAGGAGAGGGCCAGTGAAGCAGGCTGTGGATGGGTGTAAACGGATGAAGCAGTTCAGACAGGTAGGCAGGGCCCAGATTGTGAAAGGCCCTGTATGCCATATAAGACAGTTTGGTCTTCATCCTAAGAAGGAGGAAAAGCCACTGAATGAGAGTAACTTGATCAGATTGTTTCAAAATGGTAGTACTAGCTGTAGTGTGCAAAGAGGGTAAAGGATTGGGGAGGATCGAAGAGGATCTGAGAGGAGTAGGATTAGTGGCAGAAAACTCATATTTATCCAGGTTCAAGGTAAGGATGAACTTGTGGTAGGGTCATCATCAGCAAAGAGATATTTGAGCATCAAGTTAAAGAAGACTGTTCTTTAAAAAAAATTTTTAAATTAAAAAACATTATTGGGATGACATTGGTTAATAAAATTATATAGATTTCAAGTGTATAACTATATGATACTCCCTCTACCCTTTACTATCTCCTTTAATATCTCCCCTTTCTCTTCCCCTCTGGTAACTACCATACCGTTGCCTACATTTTTGTTTGTTTGTTTGTCTTGTTTTGTTCATTTTTTACTTCCAGTTTTATATCCCACATATGGGTGAAATCATATGGTTCTTGACTTTTTCTGTCTGACGTTTTCACTTAGCATGATATTTTCAAGATCTATCCATGTTGTTGCAAATGGGCGTATTTTATTTTTTCTTAAGGCTGAGTGGTATTCCATAGTATATATGTACCACATCTTCTTTATCCAATTGTTTATAGAAGAAAACTTTGGTTGTTTCCATGGATTGGCCAGCACGAATAATGCTGCAGTTTGAAAACACTTATTCACAAAGAGAGGGCTATTCTTGAGCCAAGGCTATAAGACAAGCAGAGCTGAAGAGGCAGATTTGAAATGATCCCTTTTGTGTAGAGAGAACTGGGGGGTTTTCCTGATTTCTTTGACCATGTACAGAGGTTTTAGCAAGACTTATGGGGCAAGAGGAGGGGTGATCAGCAGGGCCATTGGATCCAAATTTTGAGCTTGGAGTTTAAAATGTAGGCTGTTTTCCTGGGTCAAATGTGTGCAGGGAAGCAGGGGGAGACCTCGTAAGTGTTGATCCTAATTGAAATCTGTCCATGGTAAGATGCTTGGGGAGAGGCCAGGGTGAGTGCCTTCAAAATCTGAAAGTGACTGGTTCTCTCTGAAGCTCCCAAGAAGGCCTGCCTGTTGGTAGAACCATCCCCACTTGGAGTCTTGTTCTTGTCCTAAAAGAGTTTGGATGCTCTGTCTCCCCTCAGGGCAGCCCTGGCCTTGAAAGGCTTGTGACAGAGGCTGCCAGATTTTTCAGGGCACTGCACTCTTCACCTGCCAGTGGTTAGTAAAGAGAGTAACGGTGCCAAGAGGGATACTTTAAGGGAAAGCCCTGATGCCTGGAAGTCCAGCTCCCTCTGGAGAACTTCTCCTGATCTTCTATCCCGGAAGCTCTGGGAACCTCTTCGAGCTCTGATGACTCCCCTTCCCTTCTCTAGGCCTGGGGAATCCACTTCCTGCTCTTTCTCTAGCTTCCTTTTGCTTGTGTCATCTGGTCCCTTTGCTCCAGTCCCCCCCCCCCCCAACCCCATTACCTGCTTCCGAGACTTTCTCTAACAAGTTCTCCACATCCTGCTGTATCTTTCTCCCTACTCCAAGGGCCCTCCAAGCGCTGAGCCTTTGCTGTGACTCTAACGATTTGTGCCAAACTGTATAAGAGGTAGCATGACTTGAAGGGCCCAGGAAGAACTGCTGCCTTTCAGCATCTCTCCCTTCCCCTAGCACAGTGTACCAGTGCCCACCTTCAGAGAGGATTCCTTCAGCTAACAAACATGCAGGGCTAGTAACATCTGTAGGGCCCTCTAAAGATTTCAAAAATTTATTTTTAAAAAGAGATTTCAAAATGCTTTCACTTATATTATGTCAAGATGTCAGCATGGGTTATAAATTTGCTTCTTATCCTCGACAGCCAACAGCCAGAAGAAGGAATGGCTATCGAAGGCCCTGATGGTGGATGGGAAGGTGCAGGCATAGAATACGGGAGAATCAAAGGTGGGCAGGGGCCTTGGAGCAGCTCAGGGAAGAGACAAACTATAGACAGGCATTGAAAGGACTCTAAAAACAAGCTCTGCTTGTTTTTTTTCTTTTAGATTTGGTCCTCTCCCTGACTTTACTGTTTACTATTTTTTCTCTCAAAATCTCTGCTCCTGTTCCTTCATCTGCCTCTGTAGCACAACCTAAGGTACCTGCAGCCAGTGGGATAGTGGAGGTTGGATCCAGCTGTGATGTCTGTGTCAGAGAATAAGCAGAGAGAGCAGCCAGGATGACCAGTGGGGCCCTGGAGGCCAGCCTCAAACCCAGGTGGCACTTTCAAGGCATGGTGGCTCCTGGATAGTGGTTTGACTAAAGCTTTGGGTTGACTCTGAATCTGAGCTGTCCTGATTCATAATTGTGAATGTGAGTATAGTGGTGAAGGAAGGGTGGACCTTGATGAGCTTGGTACAGGTAACCTTTGTTATCTGCCCAGTTATACATCAGGATGGTCTTTGGCTTGTGAGGCATGCATCTGGAGGTCTTCAGGCTTTCCCTGGGGTGTGGAGTCCTATTCTTAGTTCTGCCCTGGACTAGTTGGAGGGCAAGCGTGCAGAAAAACATGAGGGAGAGGGATGAGGCAAGACCAAACACCAACGACGAAGCCCCTCCCTTGATGTCCTGAGCTGGAGGCCACTCTGTTGCACCACCAGCATGCATGCCCACTCTTGCCCTCTGTGTTCTGTCTCTAGGGAGTGCCTTCCAGAAGCCACCTACCCTTCAAAACCAGCTTTAGGCTTAATTCCTCTGGAAGCCTACCTTGACCTAGCTTTCTGGTCTCCCACAACATGGACTGGAGCCCACAATATAGAAATAAATTATGAAAACTTTACTCTGCTGGTCATACTTGTGTTTTCTGCATGAAAGATGCTAAGTTTTTCAGGTGCAGGGACCAATGTCCTAGGCTTATTGAAACTGCCCAGCAGAGACCGTGCACACAGGGGCTGCTCCACAAATTGGTAACTGGCCAGAGCTCTGTTTCAAGAGACCAGGAAGAGCTGCTGTTTGCTAATTAATTAATTAATTAATTCACTCATTCATTCAGCAGGGGCTAAGGGTTGAGCTTGCTGTATAAGGTGTAATTTCTGTTCACACAGAGCTTAAATGAAAATAATTATAATAACTACCTTTTGTTGCACACACATAGGCTAATGACTGTCCTGGGTACTTTGCATCACATCTCTAGTTCTCATACTTATTACAATTCTGCACGTTTGAGGTTCTCTACCCTTTACAGTTGAAGAAAGAGGCTCAGAGAGGTCTCAGGGTCTGCAAGTGGAAGAATTGAAGGTCCAGCCCAGGTGGCAGAGCTGAGGGTGAAGTTCAGGTGGCAGAGCTGAGGGTCAAGTCTAGGTGGCAGAGCTGAGGGTCAAATCCAGGTGCACTGGACTATGCTTCTCTGCTTGAAAGTGTTCCTCAGAGATGGGAAAAGACTGGGTCTGGTCAGCTGTGAGCCCCTGTCTGGGACTTTTGGTGCAAAATGGAGTTGGAGTGTTTCATCTCTCAGTCCCCCCACTTCTAATATGCTGTGTTCCATCACCCACTGGGTTCCTCTCCCTCCAGGGTGCTGCTGGAAGTCTTTGAAAATAGCACTGCAGTGCTGCTGTTAGAAGGGCTGCTCTGGGGAGGATTGAGGAAGGGACATGAGCTCTGAGGCCTTGGTGGAGCCAGAAGGTGTGTGGGGACCCCTCAAAGTCATTGGAGGCTGCTCTTTTGTCAGAGGACACTCCTGCCCTCAGCGGGCCCACCATTGGTTTCTCCTTGCTCTTCCTTTCCTCCAGGTGTGGTGCTGGCTGGTCTGGCTGTCCCCGGAGAGGCCCTCAGCCTAAGTTTTTGGAATTAATTCCATATGTGTCTCCAGAGAGTACCCTACCTACCCTGGCTCCCATGATGCCACCCTCTTGTCTAGGACTTACAAGAGATTATGACAGCGATCATCAACAGGGGATCCTGCTGGTGGCTCCAGGCTCCGTGTGTGTGTGTGTGTGTGTGTGTGTGTGTGTGTGTGTGTGTGTGTGTGTCTAGTGGAGCGAGACTCCCCTTCTCCACTCTCTTCTCCCCATGGCCAGTGTGACCCTGGATTACCAAGGCTCTGAGGAGACATGCCCATTTTTTAGGACCACCCACTGTGTCTCTCCCTCAGGGCCTCAGCTCCTCTGTGTCCTGGCTTCCCCATCACCTGAAGTGGCTTTGCCTGTTTTGTCTTTTCCTCTCACAGACATCCCCTTGCTCCCTGGCTCCCCACGTAGACTGAGCCCTCGTGCAGTGGCCAGGAGCATCCAGGACCCCAAACAAGGACAGCAATGCCTCAAGGTGCCGGGTCCCCCAGCCCCAGGCCTGCAGGACAGCTCCAACCGAGATTCTGGCCAGCTGTCCAGTGAAGAGAGCTCCCACAGCAGCTCCGTGAGTAGTGGGCTTGGGGGGATGGCCAAGGGGAGCCTCGTGACTGGGGAAATTCCACTTAGGGGGCAGGTGTGTGTGTGTGTGTGTGTGTGTGAAAGAGAGAGAGAGAGAGAGAGAGAGAGAGAGAGAGAGAGAGAGAGAAAGAGAGAGAGAGAGAAACTCCGGGTTTTTATTTAGGCCCCCTCTCCTTTCCTTTCTCTGTAAGTCATGACAGTGTAATGTCCCATGCTGGAGTCTTTTGGTGAGAGGACCTGAAAGAAGGAGGTGTGAGAAGTCCAGTGATCCCACCTATTGGTCTGCAGACGCCACAGCTCCCCTCCCACCTCTGCTGTGGTGGCTCTGGAGGCTTTCCCCTGTGCCTGGTTGCCCAGGTGACCTCTCAGGTGGCTGCTGAGGCAGCTGGGTATCAAGCCAGTAATAAACAGGGAAACACCCAAAGGGGAGGCAGGTCCCTCCTCTGCTCCGCCTCATTCTTTCTCCTCCTCTCTCAGTGTCCCATCTCCACAGGTGGACGGGAGCAGGAGTCAGTCCCCTGCTGCCACCAGTGGCTGGAGAAGAGGAGGAAGAGGATAATGTGGGGCTGTGAGGGGCATAGTGTATAGTGAATCCCCTCAGGGTGGGAGGTGGGGGTGGGCCAGGTGACCAGAAATTGGCTTTTGTTCCAATGGATCCAGAGAACCTGCCAGTGAGTGCTCTGTGTGTGTGTGTGTGTGTGTGTGCGTGTGTGCGTGTTGTAGATTGGCAAGGAGATGGGTGTGCCACTGTGCATGTGGACAGCTTGTGTGCATGTCAGAGTGCACTTGGTGATATACTATACGTGTGCACGGGTGTGTGTGCAGGAGTGCTGGTGCAGAGAGCTGGGTGAGTGATTGTGTGCATGTGCAGGAGTGGGCTTGGGGCTCTGTGTTTGGAGGCAGGTGGTGGGCTGTGCATGGGTTTGCTGCTGTGTGTGCAGTCTGTATGTGAGCATGCATGTGTGCATGAAGGTTGGAGCAGGTGTGAAGGTACCCATGCCTGGGCTGTGGACAGGGGGTGAAGGGCTGTGTGGGGTGAGTGTGGCAGGTGAATTTAGGCCACCCTGTCCTTTCACTGGGGCAGTTGGGGCCTCGGGGCCTAAGGGGCTTGCTTCCTAGTGCATTTTTTGGGGGCCCAGAGCAAGGTCTGCATCCTCTGTCTCTCGCCCCTTCCTCACCAGACCTCACTATTTCTATTGTTTTCTCTGGCCAGGTTGTCAACAACTACCTGGATGCCAATGAGTCAGTGTCCTCGGAGGCCCCTCTGAGTCGCATGCACTTCCATGACAACCAAAGGAAGGTCGACTACGTGCTGGCCTACCACCACCGGAAACGAGGGGCGCATCCTAGCCACAGCTCCCCTGGCCAGTCGCTGGCCATCATCTCCAATGGGGAGACTGGCAAGGAGCCCCATGCTGGGGGCTCTCGTGACATTGAGTTGGGGCGGCTGGATGCCCTGGAGGAGGAGAGGAAGGAGCAGCGGGAGGAGTTTGAGCACAACCTGATGGAGGCTGGACTGGAGCTTGAGAAGGACGTGGAGGTGAGGTTGGGCAGGTGTCACAAGGTTGTGGGATGGGATGACCCTGCAGGGCTGGGCTTCAGGTAACCAGTGTCATCTGTAGGGAGCCTTGGCTTTGTTCTGAAAGGTGGCATTTTTTTTTCCTGATGGAAAAACATGATTTTCTTGCCCAAGGACTTGAAGAAGAGTCTTGGTATATCTAGTGACTCTACCTAGGGGATCCTAGGTAGTAGAGGTGTGTGTGTGTGTGTGTGTGTGTGTGTGTGCTTGTGTGCCAGGCTCTTGTGTGGTAGTCAGCCTAGTAGGGACTGAAGGTAGGACATTTCTTCCTGGTGTTCTCAGGCCCCATCCTGTGTCCTTCTCTGTACATGTTAGTTGAATAAGTAAGTGACCTCCCCGAGTCTCAGGTTCCTCATCTACAAAATAATAGACACCCTCATGGATTTTAGTTTTACATGTCCCATCATTAGACCAGGGTAATGAGAACATTCAGCACAATATTCGGCACATAGTGGGTGCTCAATAAATACTCATTATGATTCTTTTTAGAGGTGTCATGTTGAGGGGTGCAGTGCCATTCTCATCAGAAACCTGTTTTGTGAGAATCAAGTTAAGGTTGTCCCCAAACTGGAAGGGACCCCCAGAGGTCATTCATGCATTTCTCTGTCCCCAGGCAGGATGGCATGTGGCCTGACTCAGACCTTCTTTGTGCTGACTCATGCTGCTTATCCAGACCCTTAAGTCAGGAGCTGCTTCTCCTGTTATTCTTTCCACCAGTGTA
>NW_006286243.1:1247694-1250408 GCF_000327345.1 Myotis davidii
AAGCGTTCTCTTTTAGGGCTGCTTGGCGTCCCTTGTTGTGAGGGTGCTGATTTCCACTTTTTGAAACTGAAAACTCACTTGGTGCCTCTGATTGGGGTCTGGTGGGAAGGTTTTTTGAGGTAGTCGTGTGTTTTGAGTGCCAGAGAACTTTGGCACTACCACTGTGGCCAGGCTGCAGTACACAAACCTGCCTGTAGGTGTCAGGGTGTGGAGGCCCCACTTAGTTTCCCTGCTCAGTTGGGAAGCATTGTGCTCAAGATGTGTACTCTGTTAGATCCAGAGACATAGAAGCATCAAACAGACTGTGAAACCTGAGAGGGAAGGCAGGGGAGGGTGAGTGGGGTAAAGAGATCAATCAATGAACTTGTATGCATATATGCATAACCCATGGACACAGACAATAGGGTGGTGAAGGCCTGGGGTAAGGGGCGAAGGTGGAATGGGAGAGGTCAATAGGGGAGAATGGGGACATATGTAATACTTTCAAGAATAAAGATTTAAAAAAAACACGTGGACTCTGGAGTCAGAGTACAGATGTTCACATCCCAGGCCTGGCATATACCAGCCTCACAACCTTGGGGCAAGTGTCACTAGATCCTTTTGAGACAAAGTTTTCATGTCTATAAAGTAGGAATAACAATACATTCTTCATTAGGTTGTTATGAATATGAAACAAGACAATTAAATAAAGTATCTAGAACAGTATTTGCTATTATTACTATGTAGAGTTATCAGATAAAAATTCATGATGTCTAGTCAAATTTGGATTTTAGAAAAATAAATAATTTTTTAGGATAAGTGTGTCCCATGCAATATTGGGGCTATACTTATATTAAAAAATTATTTGTTGTTGATCTCAAATTCAAATATAACTGTCCTGTTGACTTTTACTACTACTTACTAATAGTATCACTGTCCATCTCTGCAGCCTTCCAGCATGTTTTATTTTAGTTGCTATTGGATTTTCCTGGCTTTGGCTGGGAATTAGGACTGACCAATGTTAGATGGGGCTGTAGAGTGGGTCCTGGATTGTTGTAACCACCAAAAGCTCCTCCCTCCCAGCCCCCACCCCTGCCTTCAAAGTCTACCTAACTCCTTCTTCCTAGGGCTATTTCAACTTCCCTGGTTCCCCCTTCTGTCATCAGAGCTCCCAACATCCATGTAGCCATCAGGACCTACTGTATTCTTTCTCACTCGTTCTCTCTCTTGTAAAAATGTATTATTGTTATTCGTTTTGGGACCTCTGATGCAAAGAACGGAGTTCATTGCACTTCTCAATCATGGTGCATTATTATCATTGGTCTGCATACTTATTTAAATACCTCCCCTCACTCTTCACTGCCTGCTCACTCCACAGGTAATAATTCCAATGCTTTGTGTTTCTGGGAAATGTGTAGTGTTGTTCTTGCTTTATGTATTCATTTTTAAAATGGGCTTTATTGTTGGAAACAGTTTTAGATTTACAGAAAAATTGGACAGAGTTCCGTATACCCTGTACCCAGTTCTCCTATTATTAACATCTACATTAATATGGTACATATACACTATTAATGAACCCTCTTGTCTGGAAATTGTAAGAAATTATGACAGCGATCATCAATACATTATCATTAACTAAAATCTATACTTTATTCAGATTTCCTTAGTTTTGCCCACTGTGATGTTTCTGTCCCAGGATTCCATCCTGGACACCACGTTGCATTTCGTGGTCATGGCCCCTTAGGCTCTGCTTGGCTGTGGCAGTTTCTCAGCACTGTGTGCATTATGAACATATAAAAGGTGCTCCATAGCCCATTCTGTTTCCCACTTTTTCTCTCAGCCCTATATTTTTCATACCATTCACATTCTGCACGTGCATCTAATTCATTTTTTTCCTAATGGATGAACAATATGCCCTCCCCACAATTTACCTAGTCACTCCCATAATGATAATGGACATTATCCAGCTGTGTGCCACTGACAAGACAGAATGAATAGTCACCTCCTTCAGGGCCTGTGGTTCATGATCTTCTCGGCCCGCCCCCCATCTCCCCATGCCATGTTGGTAAATACAGATTAGAGGTGCATTAACTGGGACCTGTGAAGGTCTGGGGGCCTGTTGGGGTCTGAGCAAGTCTTCTCTGTGTTAGGATGTTCAGCCTCTGACCTTGAGCAGCAGTCTGGAACTGGCAGCTCACAGAAGTGGGGACATTGCTTGACTGGCCCTGGTGGCAGCTTGGAGAGCAGGTGCTGCGGCCTCTCCTGCTCAGTGATCCCCACCCTTCTAGGGTGGGTTGTCTTTTGGGTTCTGGGTTCACTTTGATTTTAAGATAATTGGAGAAAAATGGGTTTCTATGAGAGACCTATTAAACATTACTCACTCAGTCCTACAGATCGAAGGAACTTTGCATCCACTAATCTCTGATTGAATATTGCAGAATTCATTTCTGACTTTAGTTGCTACTGGCGCACTATAGAGAGGATGATAATTGGTGCTTATCTTCCATTTGGTGCTTCACTTTTTCATTTTGTGTGCGTATTTCCATATATTGGCATTGTCCATGTTCATATTTTAAAGACTATTCAGTATTTTTCAATAGTTTTCCTATGTATTTTGTTACATTCTGCCATTTGATTAGAATTTCATTTAAAGACATTGCTGATGACAGAGACCCCTGCCTCTTCACTGCAGATTTTGGCAGATGAGGGCCACCTGTGTGGAGATGGGCACTCCC
>NW_006286243.1:1250471-1277873 GCF_000327345.1 Myotis davidii
TCCCCGCCACGCTCTCTTCTCAAACTGCTTTGCTAGGAAAATAGGACTTAGGAAATTTCCTGATCCTTAGGGAATCCTTGCTGTTTGGTTTTCTAGGGTGACAGTGTCCTGGAGGTCTTTCTGTCATCGCTCTGCCTCAGGCATTACGAGCTGGCTGTTGGGAGCTGGAGTGAGGGGAGTGGTGTATTTCTATGGGACAAGGGTCCCCACACTCCTGCTGACTCCATGATAAAATTAGTCTGTTTCCTCCTCTGGAATGGGGTAGGGATTTGCATTCTTAGGAAAGGCTGTAGCACATGCAGAGAAAATACAGATGTGGAGTTTAACGATGCTCCAGTCCATACTGTTTCTTGGTGATGGCTGTTATGCCCGCGAGAGTGTGGGCAGCAGTCACGCTGCTGTTGACTTGTGCTAATGACTGGGGAAAATACCATGATTTCCCCCTGGCCTTGGATGTGTTCCTGTCCCACTGAAGCAGCATGCTGGAGCCTTGGGCTTCTCGCCTGCCCCAGGGGATTTTAGGGAAAAAACAAAGCCCCAGCAGCCCCTGCCCCTGGGGCCACACAGCAGGGCAGAGCAGAGAGCAGAGCCACCATGCCTGGCTGGATCTGATCTCAGAGGGGAGGCCTCGAGGAAATCTGGGGGTGGGGATACAGAGAGAGGCAAGGAGGGGAGCTCAAGTACCCTGAACCTGGATTAAATATCTATTTCCCTTTTCAAAGAGTTTATTATTTAAAAATTGACATTCAGTGTTCCCATTTAATGCTCTTGGCAACCCCACTGAGGTGATTAAGCAACTATTGTTTCCTTGTCATAGTAAACCCAAGTGCCTTGTCAAGCTGGTGAGGAGCGGGGCTGTCCCTTGAAACTAGGTCTCCTAACGACTGCTCCCCTTAGTCTCTGAAGATGACTCTCCAGGGATGGTGTTTGGGCTACGCAGTCAACTAGCTTTGGAGATAAGCACTGCCCACGTTATGAAAGGATCCGGCCATAAGGTGGAGTGAAAAGCAGGCCGAGGGTTTGACTAGAGGTGTGTCGGGCGTGGGTGCTGGTGTGGCTCTTTCTCAAGGCCTTCACTTCGTGGCCTCCAGGATCCCTCCAAAGGGGCTGGAAGGAGTT
This sequence comes from Myotis davidii, assembly GCF_000327345.1. Taxonomy (NCBI): domain Eukaryota; kingdom Metazoa; phylum Chordata; class Mammalia; order Chiroptera; family Vespertilionidae; genus Myotis; species Myotis davidii. Next base: position 1,251,591 of record NW_006286243.1, read on the forward strand.
TCTGGGCTTCAGTTATTTGCCAGTGTCCTCCCTAGAGCAGCGGAGGGCAAGGGTCATTGAAGGGCCTGGCGAAGGACTTCTGGCCGGGGCACCAGCTTGGCTGGCTGTCTGTTTTGCTGGGTTTCTGTTACCAGATGCAAACTGTGAGGTATGAGAAAACAGGACCATAGGGTATTAAAGCTAGAAGGCCTTGACATTTCTTTGAATTCCATCAGAGAGCAGGAACTGGATGTGACCTGTACAAGCTCATGCTGCTAATTCATAGCTTAAGGCAGCGATTCAACCAGTGTGCCGCAAGAATTTTTAAAATGTGCAATACCTGACTACTGAGCACTGACCTCTTTTCCCTTAGATTGTCAAAAATAACAACAACCGCTGCAGAATTTTAGAAATTAGCTTACTAGTATGAAAAATTATATCTATTTTTTGTCAAATCAGCAAAAATTAATATTATTTTTGGTGTGCTGCAGAATTTTAGAAATTAGCTTACTAGTATGTGTGCCCTGAGATGAAAAATGTTGAAAATAGCTGTTTTAAGGAAATAAAATATTGATTATAGAGAGTCTATGCAAACCAATAAGTCAAGATGGGCTGACTTCCTCTGTTAGGTCTGTTTACCTTGTGCTTAGCTTGTCTTCCCAGGAGACTGATGTCTAACTAGTGCTTCTGGTATGACTGTCAGGGGATCCATGGCCAGTGCCTGTTCTGACTTAATGTCCTAGGCTGGTAGTTAAATACTTTGAGTTTAATTCGTGATTACTACTATTATTTACCTCACTCTCTGTATTTGATGAAGAGCCGGTCAGGGAACAGTTAATCTCCATCCTTCTAATCATTCCTCTTCATGGCAGTGCTAGATGTTTTGGGCTCCTAGACAAACACAGAGAAAGCAGTTACCAGGGAGACCTTCCAGGCTCCGTTTCTGGCCCCCTCTCTCCTGCCTCTCATTTAGAAGACATTTATGAGCACCGATAAGTGCCACGTCCTGGGCCAAGCACTGATGATGCACAAGTGCATAAGACAAGATCCTGGCTTTAAGGATCTCATAGTCTATTAGGGGAAGTGAACCTGACCACAGAGAATCACAGAATGAGGTCTAAAAGTAAAGAGGTGGGAAGAGAGTTCTGGGGGAGTGACTAATGGTCTGGGTGACTTGGAGAAGTCTTACCTGTGCCTTGAAGCTCTTGGCTAAATCACCTTCCCTCTCCCTGACCCAGATGCTCAGGGTTCCAGAAGAAGTGAGTGGGCTGGCTGTGTCTCCTACTCTTATCAGGTCCCCAGGAAGGATTCACCCTCCATGAGTGGAGATGCAGGTGAGGATTGTGCATGTTTGCAAGGTTTAGCTGAAGTGTGTGTTGCATAGGGCAGGCTCTTTTTTTTTTGTTTGGCAGCAAAGCATGCAAGACTTTATTTGCAAGAAGAGGAAATATACTCCGATATAGTCTGAGTGGGCAGCTTGACTGGCTGAAGAGGAGCCAAGTGCCTGGCAGGGTCTTTCTTTGAGCCTCGAGGTCTGGAGATGCCCAGTGGTCATTTCTGTTGCTTGATAGGTGGTAAGGATGGTTCTGGGTCCCCTGTTCTTCACTGTAGACAGGGTCTCTCTGCTAACCATGTCAGATCATTAGGGTGTCTCTATATACCTTATATCTAATGAGTCCTGAGGTCTATGTGGTAACATCAGAGGCTCTTAAACCTTACAGGTTTTGTGAATAGAATTCAGGGATAGAATTTATAAATTTGGACTGTAGAAAATTATACTTTATTTTTACCAACATTTAACTGAAACTTAGCATGTACTTTAATTAAGGATAATTAGCACAAAACTATATTACTGTGAGTTCCTCTAAGTTTGTCACCAATAGAAATCATATGTAGATTTATATCACACTATAGTTGTCGCACAAATATCCAAAAGCATTTATAATTATCACTACTTCGGAATAATAGCAATCTTTATATGTGCTCTAGGTCTTGCTATTCAATGTGTTGAAAAAGAAGCACATATTACTACATATACTTAAGTATAATTTTTTTGTTTTTTAATATATTTTTATTGATTTCAGAGAAGAAAGGAGAGGGAGAGAGAGAGTGAAACATCAATGATGAGAGAGAATCATTCATCAGCTGCCTCCTGCACACCCCCTTCTGGGGATTGAGGCCGCAACCCCAGCATATACCCTTGACCGGAGTCGACCGACACTTTATCCACTGAGCCAAACCGGTTAGGCCTGTATAAGTGTTTTGATAACTGTATTTCTATGTATTTAGTCTCCTCATTACCCTGTCTAATTATTTTACACATTTAAAAACATTCTAAGAAGAGGTCCATCGATTTTACGAGACTGTCCTATGGCTCCATGGCCCAAAACAGATTATGAATCCCTGAACATCACCCCTAAAGCTTACGAGAAGCCCCAGGCTGTGAGCGGCAGTCCTGTCTGTCTGCTGTGGGAAGGGAGACCAGATGGGGACACTGCCAGCTGCTTTCTGGAGACCACCTTGCTCAGAGAAAGGCCCCGAGGAGTCCTGAGACATAAACACGGTTTGTGGGGCATGTTGACTGCACACAACTGTGACATCAACTGAGTTCCTACATGCTGCTTGTGGTCTGCATGGCTCTTTGCCTTTGGGAGTGTGTGGTTAGTCCATGGTATGCTTGAACCCAAGAAGGAAATGGAGTGGGGAGAGGATTGGGCTGAGGGTCAGAAGACCTGGGTTCTAGGTCCCATTCTGCCACTAACTGGTTTCCTTCTGAACCTCAACTTCTCCATCTGGGAAAGGAGAAGTTTGGGCATAATCAGGACTTCTCAAACTGTGTACCTGGAAGTATTGGGCTTCCATGACTTAGGCTGATGTTATCTATGCTGATATCAAAATTGAGAGTTTCCTCAATTTACTGAAAAATTGCATTAATAAAGATACTTTTCTTCTCGATTTAAAATTATTCTTATATATTTTTTCCCTTAAACCGTTGGAAGCTATTATTCCTCGCCTGCCAGTAAGTACTTGTTGAAGGCAAAGGAAGTGGATGAGAAGTAAAAGGAAATTAATGGGGAAAACCTAGAACTGGCCAATCATGTTTCTTTCACAACTTCATTTTGTTTGTGGTTTTCTGCTGCTTATCTTACTGTTTCTTGAACTAAAAGTGTCCCTCGTTTGAATGCTGGAGTTAAGTGTGCTGGTATTTTAAGGACCTTTGTAAAAGGTTCTGCAGAGAGCACGTGACCTGGGGGTGCTCTACCAGCTCCAGTGGGTCTCCTAGGTCCTTGCCTGCTCCAACATTCCTGAGCATTTATGACACATTCTGCTAGTAAAGCTGACCTTTGTTCTGGATGAGCAAGGGGTGAGTGGATTGGAGAGTCTAAGTGGAGTGATGGCTTTTCTCCAGGAGAGATACTGCTCCTATTTACATCCGGGCTACAGACAAAAGCAACGTTCCAATGTGCTCCCAGCCTTCCCTGTTCTGTGCACCATGACTGTGAGGAGCAGCACAGTGAAGCAAAAGAAGAAGAGCTGGCAGGGCAGTTGGTTGTGTCACTGTCTCCAGAAGTGGACAGTGCACTTTGGAGACCCCACCATCCCCAGGAGCCCAGGTAGGGCCAGAGCGTTATGCATCTCCCCAGAAAGACCCCTGGAAATGGACATTTATGGGAACCCTGGGTCCATTCTGATGTCTCCCAGAATGTGCTCGCTGTCCTTTGAGCATTGCTGGGTTGGGAATTTCACTTGCTGTACTCCACCCCACGTTGGCCAACGTCTGTCCAGCTCTGCAGTCCAAGGAGCTGGGGGTAGGCCTGGCCAAGGTGACCGTTGATAATCTTATAATCATCTTGTTGAGTTTCTGCTTGGGGATCCATCACTGCCAGGTGTAGAGGAGTGGGGTAGGTCTGGCTGTGCTGTTTCAGCCAAAGCTGTGGTGCTCCCCTGTCTAGGAGCTCTCCCAGGTGAAGGAACTTATACTCTGCTTCTCCACAGGCCTGTGGAGGGTAGAGGCTTCCCAAGCCTCAGAGAGCGCCTGTGGGGTTTTAGTACCTGCACAGAAACAGGAATTCTGAAGGAGTTGGATGAGTGTGCTGTTCTGCTGCATCTTCTTTTTCAAGTGCAGACACAGGAAGCCCCAAAGGCTTGGGGCTGAAGCCATGGGGCCCTCAGAGTCTGCATAGGTTTGCTTCTGGCTCCCGGCGCACACCCTTATCCGTGGTCACAGCCCTGTGTGTGTTGCTGAGTCCTGTCCTCACTGTGCTCTGAGGAGTTGGAAAGGATGCCTTTCAACTAAGTTGGGCCACAGCCTGTGAGTGGGGTCTGGGGTTCCTGGCTCTGCTAGTGGGATATTTAGAACACCAGTGATTATCAGTGGGAGTTACTTCCTGCCCGTCACCTGGACCTTTCCAGCAGCAAGACATAGTGGGAAGAACTCTCTCTACAGAGGGCAAGGAGTGGGATGCACTGAAGTGTGCCTTTAAGCAAGCCTCTTGGCCAGTTGGGTCTATTTTCTTATCTGAGATGTGAAGCCAACACCTCCCGTGAGTAGAATGTCATAAAACAAAGTTCTTGGCAGGAATGGTGTGGAGTTCCTTCTTGTTTTGGGCTTTTCCCTCTTTGTCAGTGGGTCCAAGTGGGCTCTCTTATTTGTCTACATTTTGCATTAATTTTCCAAATTTTTATACACCCCATGAGCTGAGTTGAGTTTCCTTCTCAATTTATGAATGAAAAAAACATGCCTAATTGTGGATTAGGCAGCCTGCCGGGAAGAGGTGCAGGGGTTAACTATCTAGTTGGGAAATGAGAGCTATACTCATGGAGTCAAATGTGCTGATTACTTCTTTTCTGGGTACCCTTTGCAAAAGGTCTCACGGTGTCAGTTATTTAAATACCACGAATACCACTGCTCATCAGTTTCATGATTTTAGGAATAGGCATTAGTGTTTATTGCTGAATATTTTTTGCCAAATTGGCTCACTTTTTAAACTTAAATATATTTTAAAAGGAATTATTTTATTATAAAAAAATGGAGAACCAATATCATTGGCCAACAAATAGACAGTAACTACAAAAATAAAACTCACGAGAAATAAAATAACATCATTAACTTCTGGCTGGAAACAATTGGCTACAGAAGGTCCCAGGCTGGTGGTGGTGGGGGCGTTGCTCACTCTTAGTTGAGAAGGAAGCTTATTATGTGGTACATCTGAAACTAATATCACATTGTATGTCAATTATACCTCAATGTAAAAAAAAAATAAATGGATTTTTTAAAAAGAAGGAAACTTAACCAATGTCAGAAGGGTTAAAGACATCAAACTGAGGCTTCCTCTTCGCAAAATAATTGAAAAGAGACTCTCATTACTTACAAATGGCATGTGGTGCTCTGTTGTATCTGTCCATAATCTCTGCTCCTAATTTCATACTTGGGCAACATCATCAGAACAATACATCCTCTGGACTTTACTTGTCCCCTGATAGGTTGAAGGCTTTGAGAACAGGAATTGTATTGTATTCTTTATTTGTGTGTGTGGTGCAGTGTCGTACATATGGTAGATATTCAACAATGTGTGCTGAATTGATTGAAGTATAATGTGTAGTAACGGCAATCCATGTAGAAGTTGTTCATGGGAGGGAGAGATCACCAAGCACTGGAGTTGGCAGGGAAGGCTTTCCAAAGAAGATGGAATCCTCCCCACTCCTCCTAGCCCTGCCATTTCTCACAGCTGCCTGGAACCTCAGCTTCCTCTCCACCCGAATCCTCTCCTGGTCCTACTTCTTTGGCAGCAGCTTTGCTTGTGTTCTCCCATCTCCTTTCCCAACCAGTGAAGGAAATGCCATGGCAACCTGCAGCCACCTCAGACCAGAGAGAGAGAGAGAGAGAGAGAGAGAGATTGAGCTGTGGGCTGTGTGTGTGTGTGTGTGTGTGTGTGTGTGTGTGTGTGTAGACCTGTGTGGTGAACCTGAACCTTACAGTCTGCCCTCTGATCAGTGTTGAGGGGATTTTAGTGACCTGCTGGGGGAAGAAGTTGAGTCCTGGGAGTGGTTAGCTTTTTTTTCTTCTATTTTTTCATCCTTCATTTCTATCTGGTTTTCTCTTATTTCTTTTAGCACTCTCTAGCTCTGTAATGTTGGGCAGATTCCACAACCCAAGGTGATTAGTGTTATTATGGACTTGGTGATGTTTGTGTTGATGCCAGGCTAGTTCCATAATGCAATTTAAAAATCCTATGGACAGTATGTCAGGAACTGCTAATGGCTACCTCCCGAAGGCCTCTCTGGGGCTGGCACCCTGCTTTCATTCAATTACCAGAAGTGTCCTTCTCAGCATTACCAGGAATACATGTTCTTCCCTCCTGCCATGGGTGCCTTGGGAATCTGGACCCTCCCTCCCTACCTCCCTGAGCTTTTTACTGTTCCTTTGAAGTTATTAGTAATGATAACAGATACTTCCACTGTGCTAGGGGCATAGAGTAACATTTAATCTTTATTGTAATCCTATAAAATCTGTAACCGCCCCTATTTTGCAGATAAGAAAACTGAAGTTACATAACTTGGTAAAGGCCAAAGAGCTGGTGCCAGTAAGGGGTTCAGACCCTGAGTGTGAGCTCCCAGTCACAGCAATGTCCCGCCTCTTCAGGGCTAAGGCTTCTGCCCCCTGAGCTTGGTATGAGGAAGGGGGGGTCCTTACTCTCATCACTGGGGGTGTCAGCAGCCAAAGCAGGTTCAGGAGAGGAGAAGGGAGCCTCTGAACTTGAGAGTGTTCTTTACCTCTTTGTCCCCTATTCTGCCCACCCCTACCTTCCCTCTTATCTGCTTAGGTGGGAGCTTATGGGTTGTGGAACATCTGGATTCCTGCAGGTAGCTTTTAATTACCCATGGGTTGTGTTTATAGCAAGAATCAATCTGCTCAGGACTACCCCTGAGACAGTTGGATGGATCTGGAGCCAGCAGGCAGGGGTGAGAGGTGGCAGGGGTTCCCAGGAGGGTGAGGCTGGGGATGACACAGCAAGAACTAGAGAAAGAGTGCAGGGTGGTGTCTGGAGCCAGCTTAGGGCTCCAGCACAAAGGACAGTGATCCAGTGTGGAATGTCAGCTGCCCCTGGGAGCAGGGCTGGGATGATCCTGTCCGCAGGTATCAGGAGGGATGATGCTGGGACTAGGAGGCATTGTGCTCAGCCCTCCCTTTTTTGGCCTCTCCCTTCCTTGCTTTCCCCATCGCTCTTCCTCCTTCGCATCCTCTCTGAGGTCCTTCACTCAGACCCTTCAGTAGAACTCCGCTTTGCAGCCGCTGCACTTTTAATAGGGATCAAAGCCTGAGGCGATTGGTGGTGTATTGGGTACAAGCAGATGGAAAAGGGCTTTGGAAATCACACCATATTGGCTCTTTCCTTTTCCTCATGGCCCCAACAGGCCTCCCTCCTTCCCTTATCCCAGCTGTCATGAGCCGCTTATATTGCAGCCTAGTGCTGTAGCAGCCAGGCAGCATTTGGGATGGAGTGCCCCTTATGTGCAGAAGCTTATGCTGGTCTGAGATGAAGGGAGAGGTCGAAAACATGGTCAGCACATTTGGAGAGTTCAGTGTTTAATGAAGGAAACAGAAGGCAGACAGTTTTTCAGGGTCATGCAGGATGACCCCTCTAAATGTACAGGTTTATTCCATGGGTGGGCTACTTATGGAGGGTGAATGGTTAATCTGCTAACAGCCTCTTGCATTCTGGGTCATTCCCTCCTGCTGTTAGGATGCTCAGGAAATGGAAGCTAATTTAGTCATTAATCTTAGCTTAAGCCAAGCTGAAGCGGACAGACGTGCTGGGATCTTCTTCCCACAAACACAAAGTGCCATTCCCTCCAGGACCAGTGGGCTGTGGCTTATCTAGCATCCACCTGCACCAGAACAGGTAATTGCAAATCGCCTACACAGACCTTGTCTGCACATACGTGTCTATATGCATCCGAATCCTTTTGCTAGAATGACTAGAGCCACGAGGGGCAGGGCTGGAAGGTTTCCTGAAGTAGAAAGTTCTGATATAAAGCAAAGTCGGAATGCCAGACTGAATCCGGAACCCTGCTCAGCCACCAAGTGATGTGTAACCTTGGGCAAACCATAGGATGTCTCCAGCCGCTGCAGTCTTATCTGATCTGTTTGAGTTGTTTCCAACAAGACTGGCACAACATGATATTTAACATTTGTTAAAGAAGCAAATGATTAAAGGAGATAGCAAACCTCAAAATACCAAGAGTAGTACCTAAGGTCAGTCAGGTCTATGTCAGAAGCTGTTTTAGTTGGTATTCTAGATCCTTAATCTCAGGTCCAAAGATCCCTATAGCATTTTTGTCCTTTTCTGGTCTAGGGGTGCCTGTCTAAAAATTGGAGGTACTCTCCCATCCTAATAATCTTTATTCCTCTGGCTTCATGGACCCGCGTGAGACTCCAACACCTGCCTGCTGTCCAGATGCCCTGGAGAGCCCCCCTCAAAGAAAGCTGCTTTTTTCTTTTCTTCTTTCTAGAGCCTCTGGAAAGCTCATGCAAGAGCTAAGACCCCATATCAAATACCGCACCAGAAGGCTGCATGGCCTCCAGGAAGACTCACCTGGGACCACTGGGCTGGTGAACAGGTCATCCACCTTCGTGCCTGGTTTGAGCTAGAAGTCCAGCCTGCTGTATCGAACACGTGTTTTTAAAATTCCCATCAAATGTTAAGTGTATGAAAGTAGCTTGTTACAGTGAGTCCTTTTTGAAAGAGAATAATCAGCTTAATTTATCTGCTTTCTAACCTGGACTTTTAATCTCAAGTTTGTTTGCATCAAGGCACACCTGTGCCCATCTCACAGTGCATTGGTTGTACAGTGTGTCTCCTCCTGCACAACCCAGTTATGAACTTACTAGAGGAAGCAAGAATATTAATGGCCTCTTTTGCTAGTTCTGACAGTGTCTCAAAACCTAGGAGGGAAGTTCTTCTTGAGGTCTAGCCTCAGACCCTCCAGAGCAACCGTATGTTGGGGAAGGAACAGGTCGGATAGCATGCATTTGATTGGCCCCGCTGGGTCTAATGTACATGGGACTTTGTCTCAGGAGCCTCGTTTCGAGGCTCCAATGTCCTAGGCAATGGAGCCAATGGGAGGATTGGAAAATATCTTCCTTGTGGCCTGAGGAGGAGGGAGTCTGGTCGTCTACAGATGGGAGCTGTTTTCCCAGCTTTGTCTCAGATTCAGGATAGATCGGGTAACTCTTCCCAGCTCCTAAATTTTAGTGTTTTTGGCTGGTTTGGGTTCCTGCATCTCTTATTTTCTGCGGCATCTATGAGCAGGTTAGCTCACTGTTTTCTGCAGAATCACTTTCGTTGGTGGGTCGTGTGAGATGTCTGGAGGTCATCTTGTCCATGCTCCTGCCTCTGGAACGGCTTCCCATGTCCCATTGCTTCAAACATCTTCCCAGACACTTCTCCATCATCTCGGATAATATCTCCCTATGCTTCATAGTGACAAGGTTCCATCCAGAGTCTGACTGGAACCTCTCTTGCTGCCATCTCAACCCCTTGGTCCACATAGTTCTGCACTCTAGGGAGGCAAAGAACAGCTGCTTGGCTCCGCCCCTGTTCCTTACTTGTTCTTGTTGGGGTATCACCTCCGTGCATCCAACTCGTGAATCCCCCAGCAATTTCTTTGTCACTAGATCGCATTGCAAGCTCCTATCCAAATGCTGTCTGGCTGCTTCCTGTTCCAGGCATCTCCCTCCCACCTGAGTATTTGTGTTTCTGATTATTTATCCCCAGATGCAACGGCCACATTTTTCCAGGTTGAATCTGCTCGTTGTTACTTCCTGCCTGGGTTTGCTAACATCTCCAGGTCCCTTTTGCAGCCGCTGCTGCAGGCTTGCTCTGCATGGAAACGTGAATTTCTGGCCTTCAGAAAGCAAACCATGAAGGCAGTGGGATGGGGAGAGTGGGTTCCCCTGCTGAGAGGGGCCCCGCCCAGTCTGAAGTCCAGGCTCTCCCCAGGAGAACATCTGAACGATGAACACAGAAAGCCATCAAGTGCTGCCAGCAGGGGGACGACCTAGAGTGAGGCCTGTCCCAGCTGTCCGGCTTTCTCTGAGTCTCCTGAGCCGAGAACAGGAGACACCTCCTGCCCTCTTGGCTATGGCTCTTTCCAAACAGCCATCACCAGTTCTAATTAAATACTCAGCAGATGAAGTGACCAAGCGCCAGGTGAGGGAGTTGGGGGTCCATTTCCTGTCCAAGGAGGGGACTGGGCAGGGTGGCAGGGGCCACAAGTTAAACTGAGAGAGAGAGAGAGAGAGAGAGAGAGAGAGAGAGAGAGAGAATATGCCCCCCATTTTCTTTTGAAAAGAGAAAGTTCATTTTGTTTTTCAATTTTATTTTATTGTAAGCCCTGATGACTCTGAAATCCAGAGTTGGAAGGGACCTTCGAGAGTCTTTAATGCTTGTCTCATTAGACAGATGGAGACCCTTGGAAGGTGACTAATTTCAAAAGCATTTTAAATCGTGCTTTGCCCTCTAGATGGGCGCTGAGTATCAGGACCCATCTGACTGTCTCTCCTGACTATGCAAACAGCCCTGTCTTCCACTTGCCCACACCTTTCCTCACTTTTTACCTTGAACCAGAGCTGGAGGGAAAGGTTGGGTGCAGGGATATCTCTCTAGCCTCCTAGGGCTCTCGGTGCACCACGATTACATTGACATCCAATAGTATGAATTGGGGATGAGTTGGATGCTGCTCCTGAGAGTTTGCCAGAACTTGAGAGCAGAGGGAACTGGATAAAAGCAGGATTCATGCTTCCTGCCCCATCTCCAGTCTCTGCCTCTCTACCCCACCACAGTGTCTGCGTTCCGAACTTATTGCTGCTAGTTAGGAAGCTTCCTCAGAAGATGCTGATGAATTTGGAGTAATTTTTAAATTCATCTGGGGAAATAAACATCTGCAGCTTGAAATACAAGCACACACATTGTGCTGCTGTGTTTCCCCATCTCCCCCGCTGACCCCCTCCTTGATCTGGGAAAAGAACACACACCCAAACCATGTGGAAACACAGAAACCCATGTGAATTATGGGAATGATTTTGAATGACCACTGTGCAAAGGAAGAGGGATTAGCTGTCCTGCAGACTGGCAGATACAGCGCCAGGCGACTGCATGGTCTTGAGAACACGTGTCTGGGATCCTAGGGACCTTTGCACCCCTGGTTTGTGGAGCTCTCTGCCAGACAGAGCTGTTTCTCTCTTCTAAGAACCTTCTACTTCCCTAGGGAAGTGGGGAGGAGAAAGGGAACAAACATTTGTGGTCACCTGAGTACATGCCAGACTTTTACATTCTCTTAGCAAAACTGTTGTGAAGTAGGAGTTGTTGAGAAGTTATTGTTCCCATTTTGCGGAAACTCAGGCTTTCCGAGATGAAGCCGGTCTTGATTTCAGTGTCAGGCACTGCACTGCTGTCTGATTCCCTGGTTTTTATAGACTTACCTCACCGAGGATCTCAGAACCATAGCTCTTAGGGCTGTGTGATTTTGGGGGGTAGCTGCTAACCCATTAAATGCATCTGTTTCCTCCTCTGAATATGAAAATCATGCACTCTGGCTCTTTGACTAAGTTGTTAGATTTCTCAATAACATGAAGTCTGTAGTCCTCTGAGATGTGGTCAGAAATGACAATTAAAGAGATATTTGCAGACCCTCTATGCTAGAAGCACTGTCTAGAGCAGAGTTTTTCAACCATTTTCATCTCATGGCACACATAAACAGATTACTAAATTCTGCAGCACACCAAAAAATGTATTCTAAAATTTTTGCCAGTTTGACAAAAAAAGGGTATAATTTTGATTCATTTACACCAGATGGCTATTGTGTTGGCTGTTGTCATTTTTTTTAATTGAAAATCTAAGGGAAAAGAGGTCAGTTCCCCTGACTAAATTGTCAGGTGTTGCATATTTTAAAAATTCTTGCAATACATTGGTTGAAAAGAGCTGGTCTAAAGAGACATTTTCATCAGTGAGTCTACAAAGTACCTACTATGCATGACGCCTGTTGGGCAGGATGCAGAGGCCCACTGAGGCAGACAGCAGGGGCGTCTCCTCCACCTCAGTGAGAGACAGCAAGCTTCTTGGGCTGCAATTTGTTTCCACATGCTCCTTTTTTTTTTTTAGAAACACCTCTTTCAAACTATTACCCTGCTCTGTCCAACTCCTCATAGCCAGGCTTAGGGGACTGTCAAGGGTGGGGGGAAAAATGGACACATATGTAATACCCTTGGTAATACTTTAAGCAATAATAAAAAAATAATTAAAAAAATAAACTTTTTATTGAAGTGTAACATAGACAAACACACAAATTATAAGTGTACAACTTGATGAACTATCACTCAGTGGCTATACTTGGGTAACTGCCACCCAGATGAAGAGAGAACATTTCCAGCCTCAGAAGCACCCCTAGGCCTCCACTCAGTGACAGGCCCCCATCCAAAGGTCCTGAGTATCCTGACTTCCAGCATCACACATGAGTTTTCCCAAGTTTTGAACTTTATGTAAGTAGAATCATACAGTATATTTTCTGTGCCTGACCATTTTTGCTCAACCTTACTTGTGTGAGATGCATCTGTACTGTTGCGTGTGGTGGTGCTTTATTCATTACTATACTGGTCTTTATTTCATTGTTTGAATATACCTCAATTTACTTATCCATTCTACTGTTGATGGACATTAGGGTTGTTTCTTGTTTTATGCTATTATGAATAGTGTTGCTATGACTATTCTTTTACATATGTTTTGGTGAATGCTTTCCTGATGGGTATCTACTTAGGAAAGGAATTGCTGGGTCATATGGTCTGTGTATGTTTAGCTTTAGTAGACACTACTGAACAGTTTCCAAAGTGTTCGTATCAATTTATACTTCCCATTAGCTGTGTATGAGAGTTCCAGTTTCTCCACATACTTGTCAGCACTTGGTATTGTCAGTCATTTAAATTTTTGTGTTTCTGGTATATGTGTGGTGGTATCTCAGTGTGGTTTTTATTTGTATTCTCTGATGGCTAATCAGATGAAAACCTGTTCATATGTTTTGTTTTGTTTTTAGCCATTTGGATAGCCTTTTTTTTTGTGTGTGAAGTTAGTTCTTGGGTTATCTGTCTTTTCCTCACTGTGCTAATAGAATTCTTCATATATATTTGGTATAAGTCCAGTGTTGCATATATGTTTTGCAAATATCTTCTTTGCACTCCTTCATTTTCCTTTTCACTCTTTAATTGTGTCTTTTGGTGGATAGAGGGTCTTAATTTTATTTTTTTCCAATTTATTGATTTTTTTCTTTACTAGAGGCCCAACACATGAAATTTGTGTGTGGGTATGGTCCCTAGGCCTATTCTGTGATCAGAGCTATCTTCCTCAGCTGCCGGCAGCCAGCCGGCCCTGCCCCTCACTACCACCCACTCCCAGTTCCCAATTCGCCATTGGGCAACTGGAGCCTGCTGGCCGGGGACAGGGACTGAGAGGTCAGCCATTCCCACCCTCTCACTGGCCCTGCCCCCACTGCGGGTTGCCCTCTGTGTGTGGGGCTATTGGCAGGGCAAGGGCCTTGGCCTGGCACCACCCATGTTCCCTGCCACCCACCCCTAGTTCCCCATTTGCCACCAGGGGATCGGAGCCTGCTGGGTGGGCGAAGGGACTGAGAGGTGGTCAGTGTGCCTCATAGTGACTGGTTAAGCGGTCGGTCCAGTTGTTCCGCCATTAGGGTCAATTTGCATATTACCCTTTTATTATAGAGGATGATTTGTGCTTTTTGTATTTTGTTTAAGAAATTGTCACCTATCCAAGTCATGGATGTATTCTTCCATGTTATCTTCAGAAACTTTATTGGTTAACCCTTCACGTTTAGATCTATAATCCACATAAACTTGATTTGTGTGTGTGGCATGTGAGCCAAGATTATTTTTTTCTTCACATGGCTATCCAATCAACCCAGCATCAGTTATTAAAGAACCATCCTTCCTGACTGATCTGCTGCATCATTTGTATCCTAAATCAAGTGTGTGTGTGTCTGCTCCCTGGACTCTCTAATTTATTCCATTCTCTGTTTGATGATCCTCATTATTATTATTATCATTTGAAGATCTAATTGGCTTTATTAAACAATTCATGAATTGGGCAGCATCTCATCTAGAAGGGTGCTCCCAGGACCTCATTATCTTAATAACTGCACTTTATAATAAGTATCTCATAGACTTTCAAAGTATTTTTACTTACTGTTTCCATTTCTTTCCCTCTTAGTCAGCTACTTCAATCTGCCTCTGTTCCCACCACTCTGCCCCAAAGGCTCTTATGTAGATGACCAAGGGTCCTTTAGTTGGTGCTAAACTTAACAGAACCTTTTTAGTTCGCAGCTTCCTTAACCCTTTCCCCATATTCAGCACAGTTTACCATTTATTCCTGTTTGAAACACTACCTTCCCTGATTCCAGACTTTACTGATTTTCCTCCTACTTCTCTGGCCACTTCCTTTAAGTCCTCTTGGTTTGGTTGTTCTGGTCTATCTGATTTTTAAACGTTGGGCTTCTTCAAATCTCATTCCAAAGCTCTCTTCTTTCCTCATTTTACAGTTACTCTCAGGATAATTTATTTTATTTCCAACATTTCTGTTGCTAGTTTTATGGTAAGAGAAATCCCAACTTTATATCTCCAGTTACAGTTTTCTTTAGAGCTTAAAATCATGGATTATTTCAATCAGAATTTTTCCTCACTGGATCTCTTCCTGAATTATTTTCTCAGCCCAGAATTTTCTCCTCTTTTCTATGCACCCCAATCCCAGCCTGTTAGGGTTTCAGATGAAGGATTCATTTCTTTGAGATTCAGTTGCCAAAAATAATTAATTTGGGGAATTATTTTTTTCATTCACAAGGAAGTTAAGAGGATTACCTGAATTATTTCTGTAAGTTTCTTTGTTCTCTTTAGAGATAGGTAATAGCCCCACAAAATATTAGTTGTCATTCCAGTTCAGGTTCTATTAATCACCTCTCATCTTCAGTGTTACTGTTCCATTGTCATTTGGACCATATGGAATGGTGGGGCTTAAGAGAGGAGAAAATGAAGGCACAGAAATACCAAGTGAATTTCTCCTACTACAACTGGTGGTTGTAGATAAACCCTTAATTTTTTCCATCAATCTCCCCTCACAAAGAACATTGGTAATCCTCAAAAACCTAGAGGTGCAAACATCCAATCTCTAATCTTGACTATTAGTCCAGGGGAGGGAGAGAGGAAGGAAAGATCTGCTCCTTAGCCCCACTGTGGGAATGAGGAACAAGTCTGCCCACTTGCTATGACTTAAGCCTTATGCTTCCCCCTGATCCTTATCACAATCCCTTTAGACCCTTTCTAGGCCCAAATTACCCACTGTATCTCTGAAAGCTGGGGTTTCAGTGTCATAAGTGAGTGCTAATCAGGATTTCACTTATATTTAAAGTTTCCCTTTTCTGTAGTCCACTGGTTCTCAAATTTGAGCTTTGAGAGGGCTTGTTTATGAATATGTCTCCTCACATGTTTTTATTAGTGGTTTATCACAGGTTTTTATTAGTGGTTCTAGGGATTATAATAGGTAGACTAATTTCCCACAGTCTACTTAGAATCATCTTAAGGGGAGTATAGAAACCTTACCACCTTGTAACTTCCTTTTGTCTCATAGTTTTCTCATGTATTGTGGTTACATACATTGAAAGACCTGCCAGATGTTAAAGATTTTTACTTTTCACTGTCAAACATATTTTAAAGAACTCAAGAAGAAAAGAATGGTGTATTTTATTTACTCAGATATTTACCATATCTGTGGCTCTTTCTTCATTCCTGATGTTCTCGAGCCAGAACTAGAGGGCTTCCCCTGGGGCTCCTTCCGTCCATGCTGATGAAGCCCACTTCTGGTTGGGGACTGCCTTGAGCCTAAGTGGGTTGGATATAGTATTGGACAAACCACCAATTTTGTGTTAGTTCATATTCCATTCTCCACTCCCCCCCTAACCCCCCCGCCAAGCCCCCAACCTTCCTTCTTCAGAATTTTCTAATAGCTGCTCAATGTATTCTGTTGTGCTCTCTTCATCTTCCTAGAACTAGCTTCCTGGAGGGCTTGTCTAAGACATAGCTTTCTGGACCCCACCCTGTGAGTTTCAACTCAGTCTCATGTAGGGCCTGAGAATTTGTACTTCTAGAAAGTTCCCAGATGATGCTGTTTGTCCCAGACCGCACTTTGAGAACCACTGATATAGTCTGTCCTTACAGATGGGAAAACTCTTTTTCCAGGATAGACTATAGGTCAAGTTCTTACATTCTGATAACATTAAGGTTTGCTATTTAGAAAGCCAGGGGGCGAAAGGACAGTGGAAATCTGTTAGTTGAGCAGACGAAGAGATTAAAAGAAGTAAAACATTGCGGAGTATACCACAGATTACTTAGCCAAAGAGGAACTATGGTTGATGCTTTACTAATATAGAACTTAAGACCCATGGAAATGTTGTGATGGGAAATTTCCATTATGAAGATATCTGCTATAAGTGTACTTTTTTTTTTTTAAAGCAGAACATCATGGAACATCTTAAATTTCTCTGCTTATAGACTATGTTTTTGGATACAGAAGAGACAATAAGAGGAACTAAATTCTGATCTGAATAACAAGAAAAAGATGGTTGGCAAAAGAGGAACCTCAGTTGTTCATGCCATGTTGGCAATGATGAAAGCACAGAACAAGGGGCATGATCAGACAGACATACCAGACTTTTCATGTAGATATATATAGACATTTAATTTATTGATTTGGGAGAGAGAAAAAAATCAATTTGTTGTTCCACTTATTTATGCATTCCTTGATTGATTCTTATATATGCCCTGACTGGGGATGGAACCTGCAACCTTGGGGCATTGGGACGATGCCCTACTCAATTGAACTACCCAGCCAGGGCCATGTAGATATTTTTTTCAATTAAAAAAGAAAGGTAGCTATGATCTGAATGTGTATCACAGGAATCAGCATTTTAGAATAAAAGAAATTGAGGCAATGGTAAGTAATTCTGAGGTGTCAAACTAAGAGAAGGCATTGAAAGGAAATGTGCTCACACAGCAAACGTGGGCAGAGTAGACAGTGATGAGGTCTGAATGCAAATAAAAAGACAAACACTTAAAATGGAGTGAGTTAGGGAGGCCCATGGGTGAGCTGTTGCTTGTGAAACAGTGTTTTCTGTGTCACTGTGAGAGGAAGGAGACAGCAGGAGATCCCACCTGTGAGTGCCTCACTGGACATTCCATTGTGCTGGATAGGGAGACAGTTCACTGGAGGAAAGGGACAGGAGCCCAGATTTGTGTGTGAGGCCATGAAAGATATTTATCCCACACTAACTGTCAATCCATGGTGTGCCAACTTAGATGTTGCACCTTTGTGAATGCTTCCCCTTCTACTTCCTCCAGGATGCCCCTGTTTCCCTCTATATACCTTTATTTGGGGCCCTGTTAAAATTGTACTAATGAAAATGCATGTTCATCTCCACTTTAGGAATGGTGACTGTCTTTTTCAATTCCACTCCCTAGTCCCCAACACAGGACTTGATAAGGGATTGTTGGGATGACATCTTTCTATCTCACACTTTGATGTGTGCCTTTAGGAAAATCCTGGAAGATGGACCGTCTCAAGAATAATCAATTTCAGGTTAGGGTATTTATAAAGAAAGACTAGTCTGTTAATCTGTTCTGAATGTGTACCTGTGCCTTGAGCAGAGTGGAAGGCCCCCTTCTTGACAGCCTCAAAGCACTTAAGATAGGATCTCATTTCATTGCTTAATGCTGTTCCAATGGGACCAGCTCAAAGCACATTCTGCTTCGGCCTGTGGACTGGCATTGAGGGTGCCAGCATCTCTCAAAAAAGCTTTCATACCGGAGGAATAAGTTCTATAGCCACAAGAGGCCGTATCACCTTCCCGAGACCCCTGGGGGAAATTTTCTGCTACCAAGGACTCAATACTAATGAGAATGATCTCCTCTGGGCAGATCTGATTTCCCCAAGATGCAGGTTTGGATAGAAAAGAAGAAAAAAAAAGTGGAATTTTAAGTCTCAGGGGCCACAGGTAAGAGAAGGCACAGACCTTATGAGCCCTATTTTCCATCTGTGTACACATTCCTCTGCTTGTCTTTCATTTCTGAACTCAGCCCCTAGGGCTGTTATTTGCATAACTGCCATGAGTCCTCCAGGCCACCAGGAGGCAGTAAAGAACTTTGGATGGGTGCTTTGCTGTATGAAACGCTACAATCCATAAAGAGTTAACACCCACTTAAAGAAAAGGTTTACATCTCAGTCAGGCACTAATTGGAAAGGCTTCCCACCTCTTAGGAATCCTTCTTTGTCTTTCCTGGGTTGATTGTCCATCTGGTGGCCAGCACATCCAACTCTAGCCCTCTCAGCGTGGCACGGTGTGTGGGAGATAAAGACACTTATAGTTTTAGAGCCCTCTCCTTGTGGCGCTGCTCATGGGCACTCAAAACTGTTCTTTATTTTAGCAAATCTTTTTTTTTGTAGTGCAATTACTTATTTGTTTCATAGTTCCCAGCTTACACACGGCTGGGATCATGTGGACTTAATCTCTGTATCTCTAGGGGTGAGCAGGGTAGGATTATTGTTAAGCACTTATGCTTTGGGGCCAGACAAACAAGATTCAAATCCCTGTGTAACTGCCAGAAGTTTAATCTTTCTCAGTAGGACTTTGCATTTTTGCCCAGCTGGTGTAGCTCAGTGGTTGAGCATCAACCTATGATCCAGGAGGTCACAGTGGTTTGATTCCAAGTCTGGGCACATGCCAGGTTGCGGTCTTAATCCCCGTTGGGGGGCGTGCAGGAGGCAGCCAATCAATGATTCTCTCTCATCATTGATGTATCTATTTCTCTCTCTTTCTCCCTTCCTCTCTATTATCAATAAAAATATTAAAAAAAGACTTCACATTTTTATTTTAAAAAAGTGGACATATCTTCCCCACAGAGCTTATGTGAGGGTTACAGAAGATAATGCTTTTAAGGAGCTTATTGCTGTGCTTGGCATATTGCAAGTGCCAAAGGGGAAAAAAAATTAGTTCTTCTGCTCTCTTCTTTCTCCTCCTCCTTATTTCCAGAGCTTCTCATAATGCTTGGCACAGAGAAGGTGTGCATAGATGTTAGAGGAATGACTAACAAAATGACCCAACAGAGAAAGCCAGTTGTGACTAGTGAGGTGGTTAGTTGGGCCTTTTGGAATAGCCATTCCCCATTTCCCTGGACACTGGTGGTGATGCTCTGCAGAGCAATGGGACCCGCTCTCGGGAATTACAGTCCCCATCGTGGAAGCAGTGGATTCCCAGGGCTGGTCTCAAGGGCCCACTGTGAGTGATCTGCCTCGAGTCATACATTTTTACTGAGGGTGCTGCTATGTAAGGTTGGGTTACTTACTTGAGTAATTTAATATTGGAAGATTTAACTTTTACTTTCCCATATTTCTATGAATCCATTATTACATTTCATTGGGGTTTGAGGCTAGTGAATGTAGCTCCTTTTCATTTGTGGATTTTATGAATTGCTTCTTTTTCTTCTTTTTTTTTAAAAAAAAGATTCAAGCCTAATTCTTAATTGTTATTAGATTCAAGAGCTATCACATTTACTAGAATTATTTTTTATTGTGGCTAAATATACATATTTTGAATTACATATATAATGTTATACATACAATTTTAAATAACATAATAGTATAATGTCTCTAACATTCATCTATGTTGTGGCCTGTCAGAATTCCCTGCCTTTTAAAGGCTGAATAATATTCCGTTGTATGTATATGCCACATTTTGTTTATCCATTTATCTGTCAATGGACACTTGGGTTGCTTCTACTTTTTTGCTAGTGTGAATAATGCTGCTATGAACACGGTTATACAGATATCTATTTAAGTCTCTACTTACCCTCTGTGCTTTTAAACTTCCTTGGGAGGGTCAGGGCAACTTAGATTTATAGGCTGGGAAGGGCTTGAGAGAGGTTGTCTGTCCAGGGCCTCTCCTCCTAAAATTCTGAGTCCCAGGTCAGGACTTTCCTCAGAGTCCTCTTGGGCACTCCAAGCATTTGGGCACCATTTGTGTTAGGATCTGCAGTTACTTCTAGTTGATGCACTGATAGACTAATGTCACATTTCATGAGTATGCGTTGACACATGGTCATGGTCTGTGAGCCATCTGGAGCCTAGACTATACTAGTTCAGGGGTCTTAATTAGCCATGGTCAGCCCTCAAAATCATTCCCATTGTCATTCATAAAGGATTGTACGGCTCTAAGGAATATTCCAAAGAACTCAGGCCATGTTGGTAGTATTGCTCAGTGGTGATGGACTTGAACTCTGGATTTGTATTGTCTGGATTCAGCTTGTGGCTCTGTCACTTACTGATGCCCTGGGCATGTCACTAAAGCTTTCTGAGGCTCAAACCCCCCCCCCCCCCCCCACACACACACCTGTGAAGTGGGCAAAAGAGTAATGTCTACTTGCTGGGTTGTTGAGAAAAGTAAATGAGATAATGTAGTTAAATCCCATAGTACAGTGCCTAACATATGGTAAGTTGCTCATTAAACATTTGCTATTCTCTGCTCTTATTCTTACAGTCACCTCCTTTTGCAAAGCCTTGCTCCTTAGTTAGTAAGCACGGACCTTAGACATAGCCTGTGTTGCTAGTGCATTTTCCATCCAGTTGCTCTCTTTCTGCAAATCCCGAGATCAGCTCACCCAACCCAAAAGCTTGGTGAAAGCTCTGACACCTTGTAAAGCCTCACTCCTTCCTAATAACTTTCTATATGAGTCAAGGGCCACCCTGAGTGTTTACACTTCCAGACCCCAGGGGTGGGAAAGGGGTGGTGGCTGCCACTGACTTCCAGGCAGCTGGGGCCAATGGGAGAGGTCAACCCCACCAAAGGCAATTTCGTCCGGCTTCCACATAATAGGAATATTAATCTGACATGAGGCCAGAGCAGGCTGGACCAGAGGGAGATGAAATAGTAGAGTAAGAATGTAGTGCTTTCTGGTGGATTCAGGCAATGGATGCTGCAGCAAATCGGAACCAGATTTTTGAACATGGTGCTGGTGGATGGGAAAGTGGTGTTCGGGCCTTGGGGTCCCTGTGCTCTTCATTAGCAGCCCTGCCCTGGGACTGTGCTTGTCCTCCTTCACCATGCTGGGAGAAAAGAGTGGGTTGGTGGGTCAGTGTGCTGGCTTCCCTTCATTTTTGTTTGGTCCATTTTTCCTCCAGATGATTTAGAGCTATCTGCAGACTCAGAGTGTTGTGGACCTACATGATTGTTTCTTCCCAATGTGCACTATTAGGCAAGGTGGCAACACCTTCACTCAACAGGCTGAGTTTCCTGATGTAGGAGTTGCCCTTGTCTGCTCACCAGCTCTGAAATGGTGTAGAAGGTGTGAGCTGTCCTGGGCTAGGACACAAAGATGGCCTCTGAGCCTAGTGATCTGACCTTGCCTTAGGGCCACCTGCCATCACATGGTGACTGCTCTTCATCAGGAGATATTTGCGGTTATAGCAGCAGGAAGAGCAGTGGGGAAGGGGTGAAGGACATGTTTTTAGGTCTGCACTCGGCAGTCAGTCTGCAGATGAGCCTGGGTAGGTGGATGGGGTGAGCATGACACCTCTGAAACTGAAGCTGCCCCTGTGCTCTGAATGGATACTGGTAATTTCATCCCATTCTCTCATGAATTTTACATTGTACTTGAGGCAGCAGTCAGAATCACTGCCCACGTTGGCTGTGATCTAGTATCACCTGGCACCTTGACTGGTGAGAGGCCCAGAGTCGAAATGTCCTTCCCTCTATTTCCTCCTGGAGGGGGCTTTAGGATGTCAGAGTTAAGTAGTCAGGGTCTGGAGGTAGATGCCAGGATTTCCCATCTCCATTTTCACTAGCTGGGCGACCTTGGGCCACAGATTTAACTTTTCTGTGCCTCAGTTTCTTTCTCTGAAAAATAGGGATTATAATACACTAGGGGCCTAGTGCAAGAATTCATGCACCTTGAAAGGAACTGTGGGCTGCGAGGCTGCGGTGGGCACAGGGTGGGTCTCGGCCCATCCTCTGTGCCCCTGCCTGGCTCCTCCCACCATAGCCCCTGGTCCCGTCTGCCAGCAGCCTGCTCCTCCCGCTGCCGCTCCCAGGTGCTGACGGTGCTGGCCCTGCTCGCACCCACTGACAGCGCAGAGTGATTGGGGCTGGTGCCAGCAGTGGGTGCGAGTAGGGCCAGTGCCATCAGTGGGTGCCAGTGGCGGCTGCTGCCCTGATTGCCCCTCAGGAGCAGGAGGAGGTTGGAGAAGCCCTCAGGGGTGATTGGGACTAGTAACCACTGCTTGCACTTGCTGATGGTGCCAAGGATCAGGACTGGTGCTGGGTGCTGGTGTGAGCAGGTGTGAGTGGCGGCTCTGGTACTGGCTGTGGGTGCGAGTGGGGCTGTCACCATCAGCGGGTATAAGCGGTAGCTGCTGCCCCGATCACCCCTCAGGAGCAGGGGGAGGTGGAGAAACCCTGAGGGGCGATCAGGGATGGCACTGGGCACCAGCAGCGGGTGCGAGCGGCGGCTTCAGCGCTGGCAGTGGGTGCAAGTGGGGCTGGTGCCCACAGCAGGTACGAGTGCTGAGTGGGATCACAGCACAGGGAGCAAAGAATTTTCGGTAACCAACAGAGGCTTGCCCTAATGACAGTGACCGGTGCCCTGCCTGGTCTGGTGTCCCTGTTCATCTGCTCCACCATCCCACCGCGGCCCATGCCTGCCATGTTCCATGCTCTGCTGCCTGCTGCCAATGCCTGCCATGTTCCACACATGCTCCCTGGTGGTCAGTGCACATCATAGAGACCAGTTGTTCTGCCGTTTGGTCTATTTGCATATTAGGGTTTTATATATATAGATGCTTATCAGGGCTAGTGTATTAAGTTAGATAATACATGAAAGGGGTTTAAAGAAGTGTCTGCCACTGAGTGGTTGAAATTTTGGAAGAGCAATCCTGTCATTTCTCCTGGGGTGGTACAGTGGACTCCTCTTTGTGAGGTTTACAGCTCTAACCAGTTCTCTGATGCAGGCACAGTGCACTAGAGCTCCAACCTCTGATTAGGTAAAAGGTCATGGTCCATCAATGTTTGCTATTGTAGTTACTAATTATAGATCCCTGGCACTGTTTAAAGTACATTACATAAATCCAGAAAATGTCAGAGCTAGAGGTGACCTATGACATCAGTCATCTCATTCAAACTTCTGATTTCACGGAGACACCGAGGCCTAGACAGGCATATCTTGCCAAGGCCCCAATTCCAGGCAGTGGAAGAGCAGAGTCTTGAACTGAAGACCTGAGTGCTGAGTGGGCTCACACTGCTTCCCCAAGGGGGCACTTCTCCAAGCTTGGAGAGCATCCTTCATAATAGCCAGAGCCCTGGCAGCTGAGCAGACATCCAACACACATGCACGTCTCCAAACCCACCCACATGTTTGTGCTATTTCCAATCAATGGCATAAATGAGCAAGCAAGAGAAATTACCCAGGATTAAACAAACAGCCCAGTGACATTTCCATGAGTGCTTGTGTAGAATGGTTGTAAATTTATGAGTAAACTCTGGGGCAGAAGGCATCTCCAGGTTTGGTTCGGAAATGAAGTAGGTGAATCTGTTCCTGGGGGCGGAGTCTTCTTCCTGGGTGAACCTCAGCTTCACCGGAGTAAGCACAGGCTCTATTTGTGAGCCTCAAATATTTGAGCTCAGTTTTCATCACCCTAGCTAGGGACTGAAGGAGGCTGGGGAAGGGAAAATGGAGCCACTCTATTTTTGGCTTCCTCTATAAGCGGTGTGAGCTGGTGGACTCCAGCAAGGCGTGTGGTGGCGCTTAATGCTCCCTAGCAATAAAGGGAGTTCATGCATAACCCACAGGGAGGCGTGTCTGGCCACATGCACCCTCTCTGCTCTGGTCTCCCCATCTGGATTTTAACCTCATCCTCTTTTTGAGACTTTCCCCCTTGTCTCTCTTCTGCCCGCCTTACTGTCTATCATCTGTCCAGTGGACAGCACTCTTGAGACAAGACCAAGCAATGACTCCGACCCTAGTTGGAACAAGGTCTTGCCTTTTCTCTTGTGGCCTCTGTCTGTTGCTGGGTTTTGAGTTGAGACAACAAAGACAGCTCTGTTTGTGGCTCTGTTTAGGCACTCTCCTTTTCTTTAGTCCTTTGCTCCTCCCTAACTGCTCTCTCAGACCACCCAGTTAATGCCTTTCCTATCTTTGATGTGGGTTTCTTCTGAACCTTGGTCAAGAAGACCTGTCTCATGGCTCTGGTCCTTTGGCCACTAGTCCCTCTGATGTCTGACCAAACTGTGAGTGTCCTCTGTCTAGCCGGCGGGCCAGGACCTGAAGCTGGCAAAATCCCTGCGCCATGCCTATGGGGAGGAGTGTAGATCCTGGCCTTTCTATTTGAAGCTATCAGGAAGGGCCACAGCTCTCCAAATTCCCTTCCCTGTGAAGTGGAGGAGTTAGAGCAGAATAGAAGGTTCTGAAGTCCAGGAGTTTCAGGAGATCACTTCAAACTGAAGTTTCCCATTTGTAAAATGCAAACCACAATCCTAACATTGAATGTTTCCTCTCCTGGTGTACCAGGATGGATGCTTGAGTTGCAGAGAGGTGTCATTTTTTTCAGACCATAGGGGAGTGATGATTGCAGTGACTGAGTTGACACAGGTCATGATTAGTATTGCTGCCATAAAATCTCAGTATGAGATGTTTTGCATATTCCTCTCCTTCCCTTTTTTAAAGACCCTTGAAGAACAAGACTCCGCATTTGTTCTCAGTGCCACTCAACTTTCTTTCAATAGCTGTTTACATTTTGAAATATCTTTTTCTGCCTCCCTAGCCGCCCACCCCCCCGCGCCCTATCCCACCTAACTCCTTGCCTCCTACCATGTCTGAAAGAGTTAATTCAATCCTTAGCCCCAGCCAGGAGGTCTCTATGTGCCAGTAGAGTCAGCCCAGGATGAGCATTATTGGAATTGTTCATTTATTTCTATAGCTTCAGACTGCAGCCTGGAATGGAACAATGAGACCAGAAGTGTTCCAGACATAGTTTGTTTAATAAAGGAACATTCTTCCAGTTGAACTGTATGGCTGCTGGGTTTTCTGGTTTGATTGGTTAATCCTTGTAAGTGGTTTGCATTTCTTTTGTTAGAGCTGGTAGGCCTGGGTGGGGCGGGGGGTGTCTAGGGGTCCACGAGCCCTTCTAATTGTTAGATCATTACTCTCCTGACCCTGACCTCTTACCTAGTCAAAAGGTTTCTCTGGTATCCAGAGGATTGGTTAAAGCTACAAATCTCATGAAAATGAGTGTGCTGTGTGGCCCCAGGAGAAATTACAGGATTGCCCCTTCTGAATTTCAACCCCTTTGGCTTTGAGAAGGCTGTTGATTTTATTATTGATCATTGAGTTTGATCTGGTGCATTTCATAGAGACTTGGCTCTCTGGTTTTGCTGTTGGCTCCAGGGGCAGCAGTGATGCCGATGACGAGTTTTTCCATTCGCTGCGCCAGATGTAAGAGGTGGTAGGGTAGATGCAAACTTACTCCTTCCTTCCTTCTGGAAAGTCTGATTTAGATGCATGCATATGTGGGTTTCTTTATGTTATTGATAACATGCATTAAAAATTGCTCTTGACATACTGCCAGAGGCAGGGGATAGACGGAATGACCTTTGAAAAACCCCTCTTGGTAGGATCGCTATGAGTTTTTTTCTTGTTATTCTGTGGACTGTATATTTCCTTTATATCCTGAGGTCACCTTTGTCCAACTCTCTGGCTCTGGATAGAACCATCACAAATATAATCCATTATGCAAACAGTGGGTTCAGTTGGGGGTAGTCAATATCTATTTATCCATCCATCCATCCATCTGTCATTTATCAAATATTTACTAAATTCTAGGGACTATGCTAATCTGCTTCCCATTGTCTAATTTCATCTGTTATTTCTATTCAGTGAAACTAGAAGACTATTTCAATCATTTTTTAACTTGATTTTCTTTGCATTTGACACCTTTGATTACTTCTTCCTACTTGATATTTTCTCTTCCTAAAGTTTTCAGTTTCTGTAACATGATTTTTGCCAGCATTTCCTCTGCTTTTATGGGCATCCTTTTTATTCTCTTTCATATTTTCTTTTCCCTTATCTGCCATGTATGTATCAGTGTTTTGAGTTCTATCTTCGGCTTTCTTTTTCTCTTTTTACTTTCCTTTATTCTTATCTTTAAA
>NW_006286243.1:1277936-1282599 GCF_000327345.1 Myotis davidii
TGTTTCAGTTATTACCTACATACATATGATGACTGTCAAATATTCTTATTTAACCTGTACTTATACTATGTGCTTTAGACTCTTATATCTGTCTCTTGACTACAAATGCTGGGATGTATAATAAATCTCAAACTCAACATTGAGTTCATAAATAAACTCAGCATCTTCTCTTCAATCCTGAACCTTCTTGATTCCCTATCTTGGGGGTTGTCCTAACCATTCTCCTTCTCAATCATGCCAGGATCTGAAAGCCTGTCTTAGGGTTTTCCCTCCCCTTACATCCATTTGGTATCAAGTCTTGTTAGTCCCATTTCCCATATCTCTTTCTTCCTCACCTTCCCCATTGCCACCACCCTAATTCTAGCACTCATGACCTCCCCTTGAATTATTGCAGTATTTCTTAACTGGTTCCTAGATTTGCCTCTGCCCTAAACCATCTTCTTGCTTTATCAGATTGGCCTTTCTAAATGCAAATCTGATAAAGTCAATATTTAAATTTTTTCAATGGCTTCTAAACACCTAAAAAGAAGTTCTTTGCTTTAACTCCAGTAAGTCTCTCCACTCTCTGACTTGACCCTGGCACACACCCTAGGCTCTAGTCCTACCAAATAATTTTCCCTGCTGCTTCTTACCTCCAGGCCTTTGTCCTTGCTCTTTCCTCCACCTGGAATTATCTTACCTCCCTCAATGTGTTGGTCTAGCTCAAACACACTCTTCTCTGTGAAGTCTTCCTTGACCCCTAGGTTTCTTCCTCTCCACTTCTATTGCAAATGTTGTAATACTTTGTTTTCATGTCTGTTTTCCAAGAAACAATTAGCTCCTGGAGGGTGAGGATGGCATCTTTTATCCCTGTAACTGAGTGCTTCACATGGGTTTTGGATCTGGAACAGGCTCAATTGTGGCTATACAGCTCCTAAGATAATTTTTTCTCTTTTGATCTGTATCTGAGACACAGATTCTTGGTCACTTGCTTGTTCAGACTTTTTTTTCTACCTTTTTATTTAGACTTTTTCTTCTAGCAGAAAACATGAGGACTTCTTAAATTAGCTTTGATTCTCATCTTTGGCTATGGTCAACTGTTCTTCACCTGCCTGCAACTTTATCTGCTGCTTTGATTATTTGAAGGGAAAATTACTAATAGGCACTTAGCTTCACTTAGATCTTGACTCTGCTCCCTTCCCTTTGTCCTATCTTCTAACCTGGGAGCAGGGAATGCAAACAGCATTGATATCAAGCCATGTTTTCAGTGGAGAAGGATGAAGATATACTGTTATGCTCTTGTAGGCCCTTCATGCTTGTGGATACAACAACCATCCCACTTTTAATGTTCCCAATGGCCAATTCCACTTTCTTCCAACCAAATGTTAAGCTTGTGCAGAACATGATTAGCAATTGACTGCAAGATCAAATTTTAGAAGGTGTAAAACACTGTACCAACCAGATTGTGTTTGATGTATTTTCTCTCTAATCAGTCAAACACCCATCATCCATTTTTCATCCAATGAGGCTTTGAGTTCTTTTACTTTTCTCATTTATCTCCTCTAAATGGGCTCTGATTTGCCTGACCCTTTGAAATGCATCAGTGAGAACAGAGGGAGGAGGGGGAGAGACAGAGAGGGAGAAACATTGGTGTGAGAGAGACACATCAAATGGTTGCCTCTCACACACTCCCTGACTGAGGTTAGAGATCGAGCCTGCAACAGAGGTACATGCCCTTGACTGGAATCGAACCCAGGACCTGTCAGTCCTTGGGCTGGGGCTCTATCCACTGAGCAAAACTGGCTAGGGATCACTGCAGTGATTTTGAGCAAGTCCTGTCTGAGCTTAGTCTGCTCTTTGATAGAGTGAGGATCATCACACTCAATCACAAGGGTATTGCGACTCAGGTGGCCCAAATGTGTCTGGATGCTCTCTCTTACCTGTGTGGCATAATGAATGTGTTAGTAGTAGATATTAGGCTACAGGTTCAGATGAAAGGGACTGGAAGCTCAACAATGTCTGCCTTCCATGGTTGATCCCAGTCCCCAGAGGGTTATTAGTCAGGGAGAGTTAGTGTGGGAAGTAGAGAAATGGATTCAGGAGGTGGAGTGTCTGGTCCAAACTTTTGATCAGGAGATTCACCCTTTGATGTAGCAGAATAGAATTTCTTCCAAGAGCAGCGCCGAGGCCAGCAACCACTTTGCCGTCCCCTGCATTCTCTGGCAGGTACAGTATAAACATATGTGGCTGGGGCCCGTTTGCCTCATGACAGCTCATAGTCAGTCCTAGTGCTGATCTCCTTAAGTCATGAGAACACATACATGCACCATCAGATCAGAGCATTAATAGGACAAACATTTGTTAGATACTTACAATATATAAGGCATAGTATTAGACTGGGGTTCAAGAGTTAAAAGACACAGATCCAGCTTCTAAGAAGCTCAAGTCTAGTACAGTAGAAAGACATGTAAACAGTCATAGCAATGAGAGGAGGGGCAGGTGGAGGTGTGACTATCAGTAAGGCCTGCTCTAGATCAGGGGTTGGCAGACTCTGTCCTGCAGGCCAAACCTAGCTCACCATCTATGTTGTAACTAAAGTACTGGAATCCAGCTGTACTCATTTATGTATATATTGTCCACCACTGCTTATGCAACTCAATAGCAGAGTTAAGTAGTTATGACAGTGACCATGTAGCCTGCAAAGCCTAAAATGTATACGGTCTGCTTTTTGATAGAAAAAGTTTGCCGTCCCCTGTTCTAGATAATGGGTCAGCAGGTGAGAGTTCTGAATAGAAAATAGACAAGGACCTTATTCTCAGGAACTTTCTGGATTTGTGTATGTGTAACTAATACACAGAAGTTTGAGAAAGAAAGACTGGGAACTGCCTGGAAGAGAGCTGTGGAGCCATGTTTGAGGCTTTGCCTGGGAAGCAAGATGTCAGAAAGCCTGGCAGGAGGGCATGTGGGATGAGGTGCTGAGAGGAAGCTGTGCACCCATAGATGCTTTCACAGGTGAACAGCAGACTGAGAGAGAGAGGCCAAGGCTAGGGTCAAGCAAGGATAGTAGGCTATTATAACATGGTATTTCATGGATTCAATGTAAAGCATCAAAGAAGCAGAGAACCCCAACCCCACCCTTGACTGCATAGTGAAGAGAAGTGAGATGACTTATGTAAGCTCAATCAGCTAGTAAAGGGCAGGCCAGGTGCAAGTCCTGCCTCTCTTACCCAGTTGTGACCTGAGCCCTGGAACACTGACCCTGTAACCTAGCTCTGGGGAAAAAGCTGTGAAGTTAAAGCTCCTCCCCTCTTTGAAAATTTTTGTAGCTCCCAACTCCCAGTCTTATTTCTTAACTACTCAGGCTATAAGCTGCTTCAAGGCTGGGTCTCTGTCTGGTTCCTCTCAGCGAGACCCTCCTTGCTCATCCTGGGAAGGATGTATGAAAGCACTGATCATTGAGGCCTCTCTCTCCATCTTCCTGAGCACAATAGGTGAGAGGTGTGAGCTTCTATGGGTGACCCTTGGTTGGGGTGGGGGTAGGGCAATGTGCTGATCCACAGAGACAACTGGTGTCAGTGGGACTGAGAGGTCCTTCGAGAAGGCTGTGAGGATGTCACAGAGCCATGACCAGCTCCCCATGCAGTTTGTCACACATGTTCTGGCTACTTGCAGAATCATTCCTCCAAAACACTTCACCACCCTTGAGCAAGGAGCTTCTTTAAAATGCTGAATGTCACCCAAGCAGCCCAAGGAGCTTGGGGAGGATTCAGTCAGGGTGCCCTGCAGCTTCAGTGATTGACAGAAACACCTCATTTGTCCTGATGTGTTGAAGGAAAGGCTAGAAGAACAGCCAGAGATGATGCTTCAGCTAAGCCCATCCCTAATCTACAAGACAAGCTCCTCCTGACCTCCCTTGAGCTCCAAGAAGACTCTCCTTGGCTTTCCCTTGCATACTGGGTGGGCCCCAACCTCAATCCCTTCAGTGAGGCAGGGGCAGGTCAGGTATGTGGACAGGGACGTGAATGCAACAGGCACATGGTGCAAAGCTAGTTGGACAGTATTTGCCCACAGAGTCCCAGATATTTTTGTCATCTGTGCAGCAATCCACACATCATCTAGAGCCTTGCTGGCCCCATGATAGAGCCAGAGAACAACACAGGTCAACATTTGAGAGCCTGGGACACCATGTGTCATGAGAGAGAAGTTGATTTAGGCAATTTCAGGCAAAAATGATAGTTCTGACCCTAGCAGAACTCCTCAGTCCTCATTTTATCCACTTTACCTCATCTCACTTATTTACAGCAATATAGAAATCAGTCATTTGGAATAGCCAGCCCAGGTTACCAAATATCTATAATAATAAAAGCATAATATGCAAATCGACCAAATAGCCAAACAGTGGAATGACCGTCTGGATGACCTTCCGGACAAAGTTGGGGCTGTGAGGGCCGAGCCCCTTGCATGAATTTCATGCATTGGGCCTCTAGTCTATAATAATCAAAGCATAATATACAAATCAACTGAACAGCGCCACAGCTAAATAACCATCGGAATGACCTTCCAGATGAAGCCGGGGCTGCAAGGGCCAAGCCCTTTGTAAGAATTTCATGCATTGGGCCTCTAGTCCTATCCTATCTAATAAAAGAGAAACATGCAAATTGACCATAACCCCAACACCCTCCCC
>NW_006286243.1:1282889-1291897 GCF_000327345.1 Myotis davidii
CAAGTGAAGGGACAGTGCAAGCTGCCATCCAGACCCCATGTGCAGCCCTGGACAGCGGGGCATAAGCCCCGCTCCCAGCCGGGACCCTGTGTGCCACCTGAGCCCCCAGCTGGGACCCCCGTGCCGCCTAAGCCCTGTACTGATAAGCCCTGCCCCCAGCCGGGACCCTATGACTATTGGAGAGCAGGAAAGTGCCGCTGGGCCCTGGATCGCTGTGGTGATCTGGCCATCGGGAAGTAGAAAAGTGCGGCCTGTAGGCAGCCCCCAGCTGCGCCTGATCCAGGAGCAGGAAAGCAAGCCCAGCCTGCGGGCAGCCCCAAACTTTGCCTGCTGCCCAGTTGCCATGGTGATCTGGGAGCAGGAAAGCAAGCCTGACCTGAGGGCAACTCCCAGCTGGGCCTGATCTGGGTGCAGGAAAGCAAGCCTGGCCTGCAGGCAGCCCCCAGTTGCTCCTTCTCCCTGATTTCCATGAGGATCCGGGAGCAGGAAAGCAAGCCTGGCCTGAGGGCAGCCCCAATCTTTCCCTGCTCCCTGGTTGCCATGGTAATCTGGGAGCAGGAAAGCAAGCCTGGCCTGCAGGCAGCCCCCAGTTGCTCCTTCTCCCTGATTGCCATGGGGATCCGGGAGCAGGAAAGCCCGGCGTCCAAGCAGCATCCCCATCCTGGCCATAGCTCAAGGGAGAGTACAACATGCAGTGGAGGCCAGGAGCCTAAGAGATCAACACAGAGGGGCTCCTGCTCCAAGCCTCCATGGTGTGGCTGGGGGGAGGGCCCCGCACACACACACACACACGGGGGACGCCAGCTCCGAGCCTCTGCTGCCAGACTGTGGCCTTCAGTAGGACATCCACTGAGGGCTCCCAGACTGTGAGAGGGGCAGGCTGGGCTGCGGGAACCCCACCCCCCCGTGCACGAATTTTGTGCACCGGACCTCTAGTACTATAATAAAAGGCTAATATGCAAATCGACCGAATGGTGGAATGACCAGTCTCTATGACATACACTGACCACCAGGGGGCAGACATTAAACACAGGAGCTGCCCCTTGGTGGTCAGTGTGCCTGAAGCTGGACTCATGGCTGGCAAGCGCAGCTGTGGTGGAGGGAGCCTCTCCCACCTTCATGGTAGTGCTAAGGATGTCCTGGCAGTCAGACATCCCCTGAGGGCCCCCAGACTGCGAGAGGATGCAGGCCGGGCTGAGGGACCTGCCCACCCCCACCCCCAGTGCACGAATTTCATGCACTGGGCCTCTAGTTGAAAAAATAAAAGTCCCTCCACCCCCCATGCAAAGAGTACATTGTCACTGAAGGAAATAACAAAGATGTCCATTCACCTGCCATATGAACACCCTGCTGGACAGGGTTTCCCACACCTTTTCACATCAACCTTCGCAATAGCCCCATGAGGGAGGCCATTCCCTCCATTCTATGGACCAGGGCTCAGAGTGTTTAAGTCACCACCAAGGTCACACAGACAGATTGGTAAGGCTGTTAGGTTGTGGAGCCTGTTTCTTTTCATTATACTATGCCTCCTTCCAGGTCCATGGACACATACCTTTCCTGGAAAAAGGATGGCTAGGAAGCTTATCCAGAGCCCTGACATAGCTGGCCTTCATTTCGTGTAGAAATGAAGGTCTAGGTAGCATGATTTTTTAAAAATAGTTAAAATTCTGTACCATAACATCCACCCTTCCAAACTGTACAACCCAGTGGTTTTCAGTTTTGTCACAAAGTTGTGCAACCATCACCTAGGTCAGTGGTTCTCAACCTTGGCTGCACATTAGAATCACCTGAGAATCTTTTTAAAATCCTGATTTCTGGGCCTCATCCTCCAGAAATTCCGTTTATTTTTTATGCGGTGGAGCCACAACATTAGTAACAAAGAAACAGAATTTCTGGAGGATGAGGCCCAGAAATCAGGATTTAAAAAGATTCTCAGGTGATTCTAATGTGCAGCCAAGGTTGAGAACCACTGGGCTAGGTGGTGTGATTGAGCCTCTTCAGAAAGCTCCTGGACCTTCATCCTCTCTCCCATCAGTCTCCTTGTGGGCTGGATGTCTATGTGCGTCACTGTGGGATAAAGCATTCAAAGCCCCTGCCATAGTTCAGCTGGGTGGGATCAGATCTTCATCAGCCTTTAAGCCCTTTAAAAAATATAAATATCCTTGGGAGGAGTTCTGCTTTGGCCCAGTAGTCATTTATATCCATGTCCATCAGGTTTTGCTTTGGGGCCATGGAAAGGACAGTAAGTGCTGTTACTCTTTTTCTCTAGCCGCTTTCCTGTGGGTTGGCATCCAGGGTTAAGATGGGGCCCTCAGCTGGCCCATATGGTATCTTTGTGTCATATGGCACAAATTAGAAATAGGTCTCTCTTTCTCAAGGTGTCTTATATTTATTTTTGGAAATTCAAGACACTTCACTGCCATCTGCTAGAAATCTGTCATAGTAAACATACAGACTCTAAGATAGCTTCTCTAGGGTTGTTTCCTCTTAATGGAGCATTTCTGCAGGGCATGCATCACCTGTGCAGCTACATGTGGCCACCTTGGTTAATGTGGGTACCGGAGTTCAACAATTACCCTTGCTGGCTGGTCCCTGTTGCATTTCTCATCCAGCAGAATAGTGCCCTCATCCTGAGTGAGACTTATGATCCTTTCAGGTTTTAGAATATGAGAACAAGGAAGGGAGCCTTGGGGGAAGACAAGAAGAAGTACAGTGCTATGGAGACGGTGAAAGTCGCTGTGATTCTCTGTGCTCTGGCTCACTCCTGGATGTTCCCAGGAGGCTGAGAGCTTTGCAGCCTATCACATTACATTTGTTCTTCAGGCTGAAGGGCTGAGAACCCTGCAGATATGTAAGCAGAAAGCAGGGGCTGAGGGAGGATTGGGTGTGACATTCCTAAGTTCCCATGATGGGAAGTGCAGAGCTGGCACCCAGACCTGGGTCTCTGTGTCATTAACTTGTCCCTTGTCTGTCCCACTGCCCTAGGGGGCTGAGCAACACTGGAATAGTGTGGGCACAGATGAGCAAGAAAGATGTGGGCTTCCTTTCTCCAGAGGACTCTCAGAACAGTGGTGTCCTGTTGGCTTGGGATACAAGGAACTTGCCATGCATAGAAGACACTCTAAAGATACCTTCATCCATTGGCCTTGCCAAGAATTTTCAGTGCATTTGGCTTCTCACTTTCCCTTCTATTGTCCCTAATGCCAAAGTAGGCTGAGCTTCAAAGCTAGTTTTTGGCATTTTCTTCTTTCATCCCTTAAAACCACATGTTTAGTGAGAACTGTGGTATTTGTGGGCTTATGAGGGGCTCCCGCCTTCCTTCGTAGGAATGTGACATGACAATGACCCCAGCAGCAGTTAGATTTCTCTCCAGGGCTAGTGAGCCTTGCTCAAGCTCCCTGAGAATGAGTTTTACCTTATTCCTGATTGCTATTGGTTATGATGATTGGTTGTGAAGTGTTCAGGTGAAAAGGGGAAGGTGTCTCAGGGAGACCACTGGAATCTTGGAGAAGCCACTCCCTGCATCATGGCTAAATTAGAAGAGCCATTGTCACACAGAGGGGTGCACACCTTCCTGTTCCCCACACTCATCATCCATCCCTTTCTCCCTAAACCCTGAGTGACCTCTGGTGTATGTTCTGGTCTTAATAGGGGTTAAACAGACATCATGCATTTGATTCAGGGACAACTTGTACTAGGCACTGCATTGAGGGCCTTGAGCTAAAAACGGGGAAGCCTTGGATATAACCTTGACCCATCAGAGCTTAGAGAGAGAAGTTATTCTCTTTGTCCTGTGTTGAGATGATATTGACCCATCTTTTTGTTGCAAAACTACCAAGGGCTTAGCACTGTGGTGATACTAGAAGGAGCCCAGTTCGATAAGGGAGATAAGGAAGTCAGACTTGGGAAGGTGCCTGCAGTCAAACGCAGGTGCTGCATGTCACAGATGAGTGGCAAGTGAGGAGACTGGTAGGGCTTAGGAGTCCAGAAGGGCTTTTTGGAGAAGGAGTGACTTGAGTTAGAGCTTGAATGGAGGATTGCCTTTGGAGGTGAGCCTTGGAGAATGCTGCTTGGCCCCGCCAGAAGGGACCTGGGGCTCCATCTCAGCCATGGTCAGCACATTCTCCATTTGGTCTTACCTCTAAGCTTTTCCACTCCTTATTGCTCACCTCTTGCTAACCATTGTCTCACTTGCCACCTGTCATCCACCCCACCCCAAGCCCTCATCTCCTCAGCCTTTTCCTAGCTCCCTCTCCCCACAGTGTCTATGTTTCTGATTATTCCCCCCAGTTAGAGTTACTTGCATTCTTCTGTATTGAATCTCATTTTGTTATTTCCTGTCCCATATTTTCTAAACTCCCCAGGTCCCTTCTCATTTATTTCTCCATCCTCTCTGGTGCTGTTTTCAGCACCGCCCAGTTTGTTATCATCTGTAGATTTAATTAGTATGGTTGATGATCCCTTTTCTTCCAGACTAGAGGCTATGAGGAGGGACGGGTGGTCTCAGGCGGGGTCAGGTCCACAGCGGTGTGTGTGATAGGGTTACGGCTGTGGAAAAGCCTGTTTTGGCTGCATAGAGAGGACATGTTCCAAACCAGGCTCTCGCCTCATATAGGGAAAAAATGCCCCAGGAGCCAGGTTTTTCTGGGAAAAAAGGGAGGATGCTGAAAATGGATTGCACAAACCCCCTCAATTCAAATTCCTCTGGCCCAGAGACGCCATCTGTAAAATCCAATTATTATTAGCATTGAGCACCTATTATGTGCCAGGCATTGTGCTAGATGTGTTTCTTATATTATTGCTGATCTTCACAAGCAGTCTGTGAAGTCACTGTTGCTTCTGGATTATTATATTTTATTTTACCAAAAGGGAAACTGAGTCTCAGAGAGACTACATAATATATCCATGGTTACACAGGGAGCAAATAGCAGAGCTGGAATTTTAAGCTGAGTCTCTCAGCTCTTCCTTCCTTGCTTCTCAGAGACTCCATTTACTTCATTCCCTAACCCCAAACCACTCACTCTGAGCTAATGGATTATTTTCATAGCACTCTTGGCAGAGGGGCTGATTTTGGGTTTTTTGGAAGCCCACAAAAGAATCAACTCCTCTATTCTTTTTTTATCATCATAGTGATGGGTCTTTTCTGCGTGTCTTTGATCAGCTCATCAATATCAGATTCAAGATCTAGATTTTAGCTAATTTAATAGTTTTTACTCATAAACTGGTTTCTTTAAGCTCTACCTTAATATCTCTTAAGACTGAATCTGGTGGGGTGGGGGCAGGGGACTGGTGTGATAATTGCTAACACTGGCTTTTATGTTGGGTTGATAGGTCTGTGGGCAACACAGTGGTTTTGACTTCAGCTCCCTGAGCCCTGGGGCAATGATACCTGATGGAGCACTACATATTTCAGAAAGGGTAACTTTTCCCTGTGTGTGACTTTCCAACACATTCACTGAAGCGTGTTTGGCGTCCCTCCCTCCATCCACCAGATGGTCCTGCTGCTCCCTAGTCATGGTGACAATCAAAAGCTCCCACCCATTTCCAAAGGAATATGGTACAACCCTTGTGGTTTGTATAAAGGTGATACAGAGACCATCTCAGGAACATAGGGGGACTGAGCAGGTGGCATGCTGGCCCTCCAAAGTTCAATTAGGATAGTGTCCTGAAATATTCGGCTAGAAGAAAGGGTTCTTTAGCTGAAGTTCTTTAACGAACTATAGAAATGATCCCTGAAAGTATAGTCTTTAGCTGAAGTTCTTTATAACTAGTGTTGTAGAGGATTTTACAGCTTCCTTGTTCATGTTCAAAGTGGACCCTGCCTCCTGATATAAGATCTCTGTTATGAAGGATTGATGACCCTGAGAAGGAAGAGCCAGAGACCTGCCTTTAAGAAATCTGCCTTCTGTGACCTGGAGAAGGTCCCAGTGGCATATGGGAAACTTGCTTCTTTATTCTGTTGACCACAGCCCAGATCAATCCCAGAGCAGATGGACAGTCACTGCTCATCTATTGCATTTCTTGGTCTCCCTGGAGGATGGGAGGAAGTTCTGAACTTGAGCACCACTGAGAAAGGGAGAAGGTGTTCTCTCAGGGTCATTCTTTATCTCATTAAAGATATAACAAATCTGGGTGAATGAGCAGTATTGACCCATCAAGATCACTATTGTGAAGTTTATGGACAACAGCACTATGGTGGGCAGTTTGGCCAACACAGGCCACATCTCAGCCCTTTGGCTTCCCCGACTTCTGCTTCAGGTGGGCTAGTATCCATATGCTGCACTTTCTTTTTTGCATGTTTTTTTCATCTTATTCCTTCTTTTCTGTGCCACCTACAATCTTTTTGGCATATGTAAGTCCTATCATACAATGTTCAAAGTTTAACTCTAGTTGCCTCTCCTCCATGGCATCATTTCTGGCTCCTCTAGCCCAGAGTCAGCTCTTCCATTGATTTCTTATATCAGTGACAACTCTTGGTTGTATTGCAGAAAACCCAACTCAAAACTGGCTTGAACAACAAAGGGAATTTATAAGTTTAGGTAATCAGGAAACCCAATAAGTAGTTCTGGTGAGGCCTGATCCAGCAGCTCAAATGATGTCCCCAAGGATTCCCCACTTCTCCATGTTTCTACTCAACCTTTTCCAGGATCCACTTCATTTTATTTACTCAATGGCCCCTTGGCTGACCCAGGCCTTCCCTTTTAAGAGCAAATTGACTGCCACTATTCTCCCGAAAGTTCTGGCAGAAAGAGAAAGCTGCCTTCTCAAGAAACCCTGGACAACATTTCCTTGCATCTTATTGGTTCTGATTGCATTACAAACATGTTGCAGAACCAATTACTTGGGCCAGAAGGATAGATATGCTGATTGTCTCAAGCTAATTGGGCCTATCCTGCTAGTGGGGTCAATTGTACTGAAAACAGATGACTGAGATTCAGGAGGAGTATTTCTCCAAGAGCAAAGTCTGGCAATTATTGATGAGTGAAAGGGAAGACAACAAACAAGTGAGCATTCATTAGTTGTCCTGTCCATTTGGACATTAATCACATCAGTCATGATGTTATCCATCTGTCTTGTAAGTTAGATATCATTTATCTGGTTTCCAAAGAAGCTAAAAGCTGTGTGATGGTATGATGGCTTATATTTCTTCTCTATGCCCTTAACTCTTAGCGCATTGCTGACACACAGTTGTTCCCCAATAAATACTTGTTGAATTGAAATACTTTGGGAAGAGTGAATCATAGGAAATAGTGGAAATATTCCTTGGGGAAGAGGTGAGTCACCAATAAGAGAAAGTAAGTGTTCATCAGCATGGAAGGGAGGGGAGTTAATTACTGATAACATGAAGTTTTTATAGGAATGTCTTAGGGAGGGAAGAAAAGTATCAACATAAAAT
Organism: Myotis davidii; assembly: GCF_000327345.1. Lineage (NCBI taxonomy): Eukaryota > Metazoa > Chordata > Mammalia > Chiroptera > Vespertilionidae > Myotis > Myotis davidii. Next base: position 1,290,286 of record NW_006286243.1, read on the forward strand.
ATCACATAAGTTTTGAATTAAGAGGGACATTAGAAATATGGGTACTTTTAGAGGTAATATGATGAGCTTTTAAATGCCTGGAAATGCTTCTCTGAGTGGGACATTTATCATATCGGCCAAAGGAATAAAGGTCAGGAAGGTTTCCTGCCCAAAGGTTTGATGGCTGCTGAGTTCAATGGTGCTCATTGCTGATCCACAGGTGACTCTATGATTTATTTTCCAATCTGGGACATTTTTTATAATGTGAAAATGCTAAACGGGATAGAATGATGACACCAAAGAAATAAACTGGGACTGTCCCAGCCCAACCAGGACCTATTGATCATCCTTGGTGTAAGTACTTATTAACCACCCAATGAGGGGACCTTCTGTCTCTACTCTGTGTCTGCCTTCCATTCCTCTGGGCATTGAAATGCTAGCACCGTCCTGGTGGGAATGAGTGGGAAGCACGTACATTGATGAAAGTTAACATTCTGCAGCATCTGATTCCACTTGCGGATGTCAACTGTCCAAAATAGTTTTACCATGACGACTAGGAAAGGGCAGCATTATCCTCTGGTCTTTCCTCATGGTTTATCTTTGACCTTTTCCCCTCTGTTTGGGGCTGGGCCTGTGTGCCTGAAGCCTGGTTGTCAACTCCCTAGCCTTCCTTTGTTTTGGGAGAGGCCTTGACCTTTCTGCCAACATCTTCAGGGTTCATTAATTTTGATCTTTGTGTGTGTGTGTGTGTGTGTGAGAAAATTTGATCTTTGGTCCTTGAATTCTGTTCATCCTGTAACTTTTTGCATTATAAATGCCAATGATAAACATTTTCTATATCTTTAATCTCACTTGGTGTTGTTCAGGTACATGCCAAGAAATATGACTCTGCTATGATTTCTCTCAGGTGGGATCTAAGAAGCATGGTAGGATCCCCATAAAGATCAAGGGCATGTGTTTTGTGGTCCAAGGAGCAGGGGCATGGTCTTTGCTTTGATTGCCAAGGCAGAGATTTGGAATTGGCTGCCTGGAGCTTGCTCTTTAAAAAATCTATATATAGATATATATACTGATAGAATGAAGGTTTTATACAAGTGTCTTGAGTAGGGAAGAAAAGTATCAAGATAAAAAAATCACATAAGTTTTGAATTAGGAGGGACATTAGAGATATGGGTACTTTCAGAGGCAATATATATGTATATGTGTGTATCTACACTAATAAAAGAGAAACATGGTAATTGGCGTACCACCGCTACCCTTCCCATTGGCTAATCAGCGAGATATGCAAATTAACTGACAGCCAAGATGGCGACTGGCAGCCAGGCAGCTTAAACTAAACATGAGGCTTGCTTGCTTCAGTGACAGCGGACTCCACCGTTCCCCGCCTGCCACTGCAGGCCTTTGAGCGGGCAGTTTGAAACATAGTAACATATAGAAGCTAAAAAAAACTCCAGAAACCTGCTTTCAGCGAGCCAGGATCTCAGAGCTGGAGTGGATAAGAGTTTCGATTATAGAACCCAAATAAACCAGATACCTGCTTTCAGCAGCAGAGGCCTCAAAGCTGGAACCAGAGCTAAAGCTGGCCCAGAATAAAAAACGGAAAAAAAGAAAAGGAGCAGTTGGGGACTTCAGT
>NW_006286243.1:1292898-1300285 GCF_000327345.1 Myotis davidii
TATATGTGTATATATCTATATCTATATAGACATATTTTATTGTTTGCAAAATATTTTCATGTAAATAATTTTATTAATTTTATTTGATTTTGAGATATCTTGGAATCATTAATAACTTTTAAATATTTATTAATTAAAAACTAAAATATGAAAAAATTTTAAATAATGTTTATTTCATATAAATAATATTATTTTAATAAAGATAATATTTTTTCAAAACAAAAAAATGTAAAAAGTGTGGCATTGGTTTACATTTTTGCAAATATTTTCACCTTAGCCTTAATGAGGTATAACTGATGTATAAGAAACTGCACATATTTAATATGTTTAGTTTTGACATATGTATAAACTTGTGAAGCCATCATCATAATCAAGAAAATAAACATATCATTTATGCCCCAAAGACTCCACATGTCCCTGGGTAGAGCTCATCCTTTTCTCCTACAGGTGTTATTATTGTTAATTATAATTATTTTTAAATGGTCCTTAGTTTCAAGAGCTTTGATGACATAAAAAATGGTGCATCTGGTAAGTGGTAGAGCTTGGGGTGAAGACCAAGGACTCAGACCCTAGTACGGTTGGCTTTCCCTTGACCTATCCTACCTGGTGAAAATTTCCCCCCGTTTCTTCTGAGAGATTTTTGAAGTAGAATTAAATCAGGAGAACACGTAACCCCACTCTATTGCTGATTCCCCATATGGTACTCCTTCCAGGGTGCTGTGCTACCCTTGGGGGCCACTGCAGCACAGGGATTAGATGGGGAGCAGGTTCTCTCAGTTCTTGGTGTGTAGGAGGGTCTGACCTGTAGGTGTTCCTGTGTTCCCCCTCACTATTTCATCTTTACCTGGGCTTTGAGCAGTAATTTTCTGGGTGGCCCCTGTCTGGAGTACAGTATATGCAATGCATGGAGTAGAGACTATGGTAGCAGGTCCAGAGATAATCTCTTCTGGACACCTGCTTATTTTGGTAGCTGCCCCAAGGGATCACACCAGCCAAGAAAGCCTTCTTCTTCCAGGGACTTTGGTGATGGTTCTTTGCTTTGAAAAAAAAAAAAAAAACTATGACAAGAGTGACTGAGTTTTCAGTTATATAGGACCCTGGTTGGGAACTACATGAAGCCTTTTCTATAAAAGGGGCCATGCTGTTGGTAGTTTGGGGTCTCTAGGACAGGGTTCAGTGGGCATTTGATCCTGCCCTTCACTTTTGCTGCTTTGGAGAGAAGAGGCCTTTACTTTCATCCAGGGCCTCCCAGGAAAGCAAATTTTCATCTTTCCTTCTCCTATCAGGACATTCTTTCCTGTGCTTAATTCCAAGTTAGTGTGTCACTGGGAGGTCTAGGCAGAGCCTGCTCCCTGGTCATAGGTTGGAAGTTCCGGATAGCTGAAGAGAAGCAAACTTTGGTTTTAATGATGGCACAGGGGAGCATGGGGCCATTGTGAGGACCATTTCATTCCCTGTCTAATTTCAAAAGTCTGAAAGCAACACCCCACACCTCTCTTTAGTCTATGATGATGGCTGCCCTGACCACAATCTCAGCACCTCTTAGTGTCACTCCTCCAGCTGTGTAAACCTCAACCACGATGGTTTGAGAACATGTGATTTCAAGGGGTTTCTCTCATGATCCCCGTGCGACCATATGCCATGGTTCTTGCTGATTCAAGAGGGCCTGGGTGGCTAATATCTTAGAGGATTCTGTCCCTGCTCTGCCCCTCTCTATTGTCTACATGCTCACCTTCCCACCCTTCCTCTGGCAGCTCCATTCCTGGGCCATGATGTGCTGCAGCTGATGTTCTGGGCTCACAGCAGGGCCTGGGACCAGAGTACACTCAGGCGTCTGGGGTCAGTGTTGAGGTGGCTTGGCAGGACTGTGTGGGAAGGAGGCTGTGGAGTATCAGTTTCCAGTGTTTGGCTAGGGCTGCATCCCATTCATTCTTTTTTCTCTAGAGGGAGGACGTAGTCTTGTGAAGCCACATGCGATCTTTGGATAACAACAGCAAGCCATAAACATTATGGAGGAGGAGTGTGTGTCCTCTAGTCCCTGCAGAGGGCATTGAGCAGTGGCTGGAGCACTGGAGAGAGGTGGCTGGGGGCACAATTTGGCCCCTCTCACTGCCATTCCTCCATCCCTCATATACCTAATCTCTTTTGAAGGGAGGGGCTTCAGGTTGCCCTTGGATGGGTTGAGAGTCCTCGGGGACATGTGATGCCATTTCCTTACAGGCACTGTGGGATGGACCCTGGCATCAGGAGATCTAAATTCCTTTCCTGGCTCTGCTATGAATTAGCTGTAGGTACAAGCCAAAGAAACTCAGCTTCTTGAGCTTCAGGTTTTCATCTTTTACTTGAGAAAGATATGTTGGGTGTCATCGAAGATTTTCTTCATCTCTAGAATCCTTTGGCCAAATCAGTTCACTCTTCTAAGGTTCCCTGTGCCCATCAGCTGGCTGTGCTTTGCACTGTCAGCATGGAGATGCTGAATATCATTATGGAAGTTTGATGCTTGGCAAATAAAGATACCAAAGACTTTTATAGTTGATGTCTCTTATTTTCCAGAATATTCCTAATTCTTCTCCTAAATAAGCCTGTAAAGCAGAGAGGTTTTAGGTATACCCAGTTAGTGTGTGTGTGTGTGTGTGTGTGTGTGTGTGTGTGTGTGTGTTAGCACCAGAATGAGCTTGTGCTGATGCATGAGACCCCATAGGAAAGAAGCAGTGATCTGCAAATGCTGTGAGGACCAGAGGCTAACAGATAGGAATGGAGAGGCCCTCTTGCAAGGTCTTTATAAGGTTCCTGATCAGGTGGAAACTTGAATAACTTTAGTTGTCAGCATGAGAAAGGATTGAACAATGACACTTAAGGACTGAATTCATTTCTTAAAATGAACTAGACTTTAATTTGGTTGGTCAAAAACCAATTACTTTCTGGACAATGGTAGTCAATTTTTAGACATTGGTCCCAGGATCCAAACAGAACCTACCAATACACACACACACACACACACACACACACACACACATTGAAGTTGCAATACTTACTGAGCATGTTTGTTAAACACCTACTTATAGTAATTACAATAGTGGTTGGTGCTATGAAGAAGGAGGACAGGAGCTATGCAGTCAAGAGGGGAGCCAAGGAGTTCAGGAAAGGCCTCCTAGAGAAGTCATGTTTCAGTTGAGACCCAATTAGGATTTGGCTGAGTCTGGGGTTGGGGAGGACTTTGTAGTGAAAGAAATAGACTTCAAAGAGGCTCTAAAGTAGGAGGCTGCTTGGATGAAGAGGCGCCAATGTGGGAAGCTGGTTGGAACAGTTGGAAACTAATGAGAAGGGCTGTGTGGCTGGAGTCCATGGAGGAGGTGTAGAGGTACTAGTGCCTTAGAGAATGCACATATAATTAGGCTCACTGTTGAGGCAATCTTAGAGAGGAAGGAAGAGAGTGAGAGACTGGCTGATTAGGCAGGATACAAGTTCAAGATGGTGACCAGATTTTGCCTCTTTGTGAACTCAGTTTTCTCTTGGTTTGCTTAGTGGAAAACAGGCCTGGAAAATGAACTGACAACATAACTTAAAGGAAACCGAGAAAGATGAGAGTCAGGTTATGATTGAGGATTATTTATTTCCTTTGACTAGAGTACTTATATTTTCTTCTTGGGTACCTTCCTCCTGATACCTAGGAATTGGAGAAACAGAATTTGTAAGGTTTTATGAAAATGAAATGACACTGAAAGAAGTTGCATAGTGTTTGTGGGGCATTTCAATTGAGCTGGATAAATTTTCCTGCCCCTTCATATAACTCACATTTCTTGCCATTGAAACAGGTGCACCCTCAGATGGATGTATTCGGGCTTTCCTAGAGAAATCTCTGTGCACTGGTTCTCCTCTCCCTGATGACCAGAGCCAAATTATATGTTACAACCCTTTTTACATTGACTTAAATTTTAGTTGCCTAATGGGATTTCAGAGCTCCTCAAAATGATGCAGGCATTCTGGGATTTGAGGACCTGAAGGTCCATGATCCATGGTGGGTTCTTGGCTTTGCATAAAACACAAGTCAGCATAGAGTTTAAAGCGAAAGACTGTTTATTAGTGAAGCAGTGATGTAGAGAGTGGCTATTCCCTGGTGGGATTTGCTTCTTTTATTGAGGCTCATCTAATCAAGGGGTAGAGCATTCAATAAGGGGGAGCAATATTCAGGATTTTCCCAGGAAAGTAGTGGAGACTTCTTGGAAGAGCCCTGTTGACTATGCTGTGTCCTTATATGACTTTCTTTTTCTAATTGTGGTGGTGTGGGGTGCGTTGTTTAGTATGGTAATGTATTACAGTGAACATATAATGAGGCTAAGGGTTATTGCCAGGTAAAATTAGTTGCCATGTTGGATAGAGCTGGTCTTCTGACAGTTGTAAATCATAAATCCATTCGGGGCTGGTCATACTAGCCCCATGATAGTCCTTGTAACTCTGTATTGATTACAGCCTGGATATCTTATCACACAATCACATTTATTACTTATTTATAAAATCTCTTTTAGGGATGGGTTATATACTCTGATGGCTAAACTCTTATATTTTATATTAAATTTGTATTGGGTTCAGAAAATAATGTTTTCTGATTTAGTCCTCAAATTTTGAAGATATATTTTTAAAAAATATATTTTTATTGATTTCAGAGAGGAAGGGAGAGGGAGAGAAAGGTAGAAACATCAATGATAGATAATTATTGATTGGCTGCCTCCTGCATGCCCCCTACTGGGGATCAAGCCTGCAACCCTGGAATGTGCCCTGATGGAACCGTTACCTCCTGGTTCATAGGTCGATGCTCAACCACTGAGCAACACTGGCCAGAAAAACCTATGAATTTTTTTTAGGGTCCATGAGACCTTTTGAAAACAAGGTGAGGGGATGGGTGAAAAAAGTGAAGGGGAATATAACAATAATATTGTGATAAATTTGCAGGGTGACTGATAATTACTAGAATTGGCATGGTGATCACATTGTAAGGTATATAAATGTCAAATCACTATATTGTACACATGAAACCAATATAATATTGTATATGAACTATATTTAAAAATTGGGTAAACAAAAAACAGCAACCCCTAAAACAAACCAAAATAGAAAAAAGATCAAGGGAGTAAACCAGGATTACTTATCCATAATTTTGATCCAACAGGAACTATTTTTCTCTAAGCCACAGGAATTCAATGATGACCTACTGTGTGCCCAGTGCTGTGTTAGAAGTCTCAGATAATGTTCCGTAAGAAACAGTCATTTTAGTCAGTAATGTCTGACATCTACGAAATGGTCCACATTCCATACTGTATAACATAGACTTCAATACTTTATCTCCAATTTTCACAACAGTCCTGAAATGTTTCTCATCCACCTTATTCTGATCAAGAAACTGAGGCTTATTTGGTTAAGTGACTTTCCCAGTGTCTCAGAACTATAACATCCAGGATGCAAATCTTACTCTATTTGAATCTGAAGCCCAGACTCTTTCTACCCGCACCCTCCCCTCCCCGCCCCCTTCCAGGATTATGCCTCAAAGAATCCAAATACAGGGCAGAATGGAAGTCTGCTGGGCCTAGAGAACAAAGAACTAACTTTTCTTTCTTTTTCTTCCTTCTTTCCTTCTTTCCTTCCTTCCTTCCTTCCTTCCTTCCTTCCTTCCTTCCTTCCTTCCTTCCAAAAAAAATTCTTCCTTCTCCTTCTTTCCTTCCGTCCTTCCTTCCTGCCTTCCTTCCTTCCTTCCTTCCTTCCTTCCTTCCTTTCCCTTCCCTTCCCTTCCCTCCCTCCCTCTGTTCCTCTTCCTCCCCCTCCCCTACACTTTCCTCCCCTTCCCCTCCCCATCCCTTCCCCCTCTGCTTCTCCTCCTCCTCCTTTTTAGTGAAAGGGCTTCTGCATTAGATGATGGTTCTGCTCAGTGGTTTTTGTTTTGTTTTTCTTCAGGAGACAGCCAGTCACACCAGCTAATATTACACATCAGGTCTCATGTTTTTCATTTTATGAGAAGGTAATAATATTGCATGACATAAAAGGAACATGATGGCTAGATGTTAGCATCACATAATTGCATTCTAGCTTTCATTTTCACTTGAAACAAGTTGCATTTGAGAAGAATGGAGAGGAAGTTCTGCTCAGGGGTTTTGTTTTTCTTCAGGAGACATAGCCAGTCACACCAGCTAATATTTCACATCAGCTCTCATGTTTTTCTTTTTATGAGAAGGTAACAATATGGAATGGCATAAAAGGAACATGATGACTACATGTTAGCACCACAAAATTGCATTCTAGCTTTTATTTTCACTTGAAACAAATTCCATTTGAGGAGACTAGAGAGGAAGAATGCTTTGCTAGAGGCAACTAATGTCCCCATAATGGAGAGCTGGGTTGTAGACCAGCTTCACAGATGGTTTCCTTTCTTATTCTTATTTTTACTAAATTAGAAAAGCTTACATTGCAATTAGATGTAGCAACAAGTGATTGAAAACTCTGTCCAGTAGTTCTGGATATTGTAGTCATATATGGACATAAAAATTGGGGAAATTTCTCGCTAAAGGCCACGTCCAGTGTTCTGTCATAACTGTGTCCACTTGGTTGGAAGGTTGAATATTTCATCTTAGGACTGTGAACATTCTGTGAGCGGAAGCACATAATTACCCAACTCTGTCTGACATGTGACATACACTCAGTAAATGGACTTCATAATTACTGTGATTGTTTTCAGGTATTTTGAACTCTGGACTATCCCAGACTTTCATTTCATAGTGTAATACTCTTGCAAACTCTTGGTTTCTTTTTTATTCTTCTCCCTTATAAATCATCATCTTTTATTCACAAAGTAGGGATAGGTTCTGGATATTTGAATTACTGAATATATGGCAGAGCCACCATTCAATATCAAAGAAGTAGGCTTCATTTGCGTTACGAGCATCATAACATATCTTTTCATTGTATTCATCATTTCATATGCAAGCACCATCATAGTCAATGTCCTTCACTGGGGAGAACAGTCTTCTTGTCACTTATTTCTCTGCCTGGCACACTGGAGGGGCAGGGTCAGAGGCTACTATCTTCACCGCTAAACCAAGAGCAGAGGACACATTATTGACCACCTGTGAATGAAGTTGGGGGATGGTTTTCAAAAGGGACAACTACTTTTATGTGAACAATGACATCTTTGCTGCACATGGAGTTGGTGCCTCCTCAGTACTGGTCTCCATGCATCCTGCTTCACAAAACACACAGTAATTTAATAAAGCCTCCTTTCTCCTGGAGAATGGGTTTTCAGGGGGTAACTGGAACAAGATCCTACTAGCAGGTGTCTCTGTAGAGCATGCTTGCTAGTTCCTCAGTCCCCACTCTGCCTCTCAGAGGCTGTATCTGTATG
>NW_006286243.1:1301523-1305445 GCF_000327345.1 Myotis davidii
AGTAGTTCTGCTATTAGGGTCAATTTGCATATTACCCTTTTATTATATAGGATAGAGGCCTGGTGCATGGGTGGGGGCCGGCTGGTTTGCCCTGAAGGGTGTCCCAAATCAGGGTGGGCGTCCCGCTGGGGTGCCTGGCCAGCCTGGGTGAGGGGCTGATGGCTGTTTGCAGGCTGGTCAAGCCCTCATCCCCCCCCACCTCCATGGGGACCCTCACTCCACGGAGGTTTAGCCAGCCTGGGTGAGGGGCTGAGGGCAGTTTTCAGGCTGGCCAACCCCTGCTGGCAACAGAAGCTCCCAGCCTCTCCTTTTTGTCTTTTTATTCTGGGATTTATTTACCTTCTATAATTGAAACTTTGTAGCCTTCAGTGGAGCTCAGAGCCAGCCAGGGCAGGCGGGCGGGAAGCTTGGCTTCCTCCATCATGGGGGCAACCAAGCCTCCTGCTTGCTCCAGCTCCGTGGCTGCCGGCCGCCATCTTGATTGGGTTAATTTGCATATAGTCACTCTGATTGGCTGGTGGGCGTGGCTTATGGCATACCAAAGGTATAGTCAATTTGCATGTTTGTCTTTTATTAGTGTAGATAATTACTTATATTTCAAATCTGTGCACACAATGGTTTTAATTTTTCTTTCCCCTTGAAGCCACCAAACCCCAGGGACCACTCTAACACTGCCCTGTTGGCTTTGATGAGAACTTTTCAAACAATATGGTATGGGTAGAAGGAGACAGGTCCCTAGTGAAGTTTAAAGAGAACAAAAATCAGAAACTGAAGAAACACCAGGTTGTGGCTTCTAGTTTGTGGAACCAGAAATTCAAGCTATGTCCTTATAAGTGTTTCTATTTCTTCTTTCTTTGTATCTTACAGAATAAAAGCCAAGGATCCATCTTTGTCCGGATACATGCCCCGTGGCAGGTGCTGGCCAGAGAGGCAGAATTCTTGAAGATCAAAGTTCCCACCAAGAAAGTATGAACATGCTTCTTCTGGGGTTAAGGGCCTCCTGAGGGCTGGATGAATGTGAATAATTGGGGAACAGGGTCATGTGGGACATGGGGTTTTTGTGGAGGTGAAATCACACTTACCTCCCCAAGGACCCTAAGTATGGGGAATGATGTGTGTAGGACAGGAAAAGAGTTGGGAGGTAAGAGGGGAGAGGGGCTAGATTTGGAGATCTTTTCACCTCAGAGCTCCATCTGGAATGGGCTCCATGAGAAGCCAGACATTACCCTGATCTAGCTTCTTGATTTCTTCTTTCTTCCTCTTCTTAGGGTTCCAACACAACCAGGCATTGTTTTTCAGAGTGAATGTAACAATGAGAAGAGACAGCAACCCATGATGATTAGGTCAGCAGCATGTAAAAAAAAGAGACATGAGAGAAAATTGCACCAAACATGCTGTGAATATTCTGGTTGTGACTCTGCCACTAACTATTGTGTGTGGTGGGCTTGGCTCATCTCTTCTGTAAAATAGAAGATTCCTCATCAGAAGAGTTGGTCAAAATTATTTGGGAATGCTTTCAAAGTGTTCATACCAATGTCTCATCTTTTGTTTTTGATTTTGTTGGTTGGTGTGGAATGAGGAGCTGGTGTCAGTATTGTGAAAAATATCCCCAGGTGGTTGTCATCCATATCTGGGTTGAGAGCCACACAGTTTAGATGATTTTTAAGGTCCTTTTTAGCTGATATAGTCTATGTATAATTTAGAAACCTTCTCAGGGAATTCCTAGGTGACAGTCTTCTTGTAAAACAAAATCCAGCAAACACCTCACACCTCCAAAAAGAAAGGAAACATGGCCACAGATTCACCATTCCATTTTTTAAAAAAATTAGGCATTTTAGGGGAAATGGGTGGTTATTGGCCTTGACCATTTGAGATGGCTCTAGGAAGGGTCCTGGGGCAGATAATAATCTAGTTTAGCCATGAGTGATCTATTGATGATCTATCTCTTTATTTGTCTCTGTTTCTCTCTGTCTCTGTCTCTGTATCTTTGACACACACACACACACACACACACACACACACACACCTATAGTGTCATTCCACAAGTGGTGGCCAAGCTTTGCAGAGATTATTTTTATCATTCTAACTACCATAATTCCCACCCTCCCAATATTTGTTGCCTTCTATACCACCATTATCACCTGCCTATATCACCATCTCCACTATCATTAGCATCCTTATAGTTAGCAACACCATTCTGATTAGCATTATTGGCTATGTTTACATCTTCACTACCAAGAGATTTACCATTCCCATCAAAAATCACTTATCAAAACACACACACACACACACACAAAGAAAAGAAAAAATCACTCATTAAGTATCATCATGTGGGATGCCATTATGAACTACTCAAGAAGGATAAAGTCTGGGGGTTCTGTTTTTACAGGTTTATTAAGATGGGTAATACCTCCATGGCAGTTGGACACATGACTATTAAACAAGGAACAAACATAGACATGAACATTGGCTACAAACTTCTGCTAATAAAAAGGTCAATGTTTTGGGGTCACATGCCTAAAAGTCTTGGTTTCATAAGGACCACACTGTGATCTTTCTCCCCTTAGTTGTACTACTGCATTCTTTGTCTCCCCGTTTTAAACCTTTCAATCCTTTTACTGCTGTCCTCAAATGTGATCTGTCATCTTTGTTCTAGATCTCTGCTCCTCCTCCATTGATGTTCTCCCATCTGCTGGCAACAGGACCCAAGCCTTAGCCTTAGATAGAGGCTTCTGCTTACCTCCGCTGGTGTCCTAACATGGCCAACCCCTTTTTCTTCTCTTTCTTCTAACTTCAATATATATTTTTTCTTCTCCTTTCTCTGGTTTATCTGAATAATGTTCTGTTAATCTCATTCTATTTGTATCTTGCTTCCTATGTTTTTATCTTTTGCTGGCTGATCCACGGAAAGAAGGTGAGCAAAACTCTAATGCCCATGCTACTGCTTCTGTCCCCAGAACGATCCTTTTAGCAAGAAACCTAGAGACATAGAAAAAGTGTATATCCTTCTTCAATTTTTTCTCTTTACCTCTCTTTCTTCTTTGCTCTCCATCTTTCTTTTACTCCTATGCTTTTCCTTTCCTTCTTTTCTCTTCAACCTCTCTCTTCTGATGCCTTCTCCTAGCTTCCCTCTCTGTTCTTTGAACACCCTATCACACCTCTCATTTTTCTACCACTTTCTTTTTTTCCTCAGTCCCAGACTCAGTCCCCAAGTAGTGCCAGCCTCTGATCCCTCTGGTCTCTGCTTGTTCTTTCACAAGCTCATACCTTTGAGAGCATATCTTCCCTCAGAGTTTGTATGCCCCCAAACATTTATCCTATTGGAACTTCCCATCTATAGTTTATCAGCCATGGGCAAACTATGGCCCGCGGGCCAGATCCAGCCCGTTTGAAATGAATAAAATTATTGAAATAAAAGTCCGTACCCTTTTATGTAATGATGTTTACCGTATTTGCCGGTGTATAAGACGACTGGGCGTATAAGACGACCCCCTAACATTTCCACTCAAAATATAGAGTTTGTTATATACTCGCCGTATAAGACTACCCCGCCTTCCGCACACCTTCCACACACCAAATAAAAGGTAAAACAATATCAGATTTGATTTTAACATTTTAATTTATATTCAAATGCTTATGACATGCAGGAAAACTGTCACAAGGCTGTATGTAATCAAACATATACATAAAACAGTGCAAGTTTATTACCGGTAAACATACCGGTAATTCACTAAAGAAAACACACTCTATAGACTGGTACCGTAGATGCTTCTCAGGAACACAGGCAAGCAGCCCACAACCTAGAGGGACTGTCAATGATAGAAGAAAGATAACAAATAGAGGGAGAGAGCAAGTGCCGGGCAAGTCCCTAGCAAGTTTGCTGGCGTGACAGTTTCACCTTAAAAGCCTTCAAACTCCTCTT
>NW_006286243.1:1305782-1315503 GCF_000327345.1 Myotis davidii
CCCCACTTGGAGGCATATTTTTCAGGGCGAAAAAAAGTCTTATACGCCGGCAAATACGGTACTTTGAATTTATATTAGTTCACACAAACACTCCATCCATGCTTTTGTTCCGGCCCTCCAGTCCAGTTTAAGAACCCATTGTGGCCCTCGAGTCAAAAAGTTTGCCCACCCCTGGTTTAGGTGGTACTTGCACTTGAATTTGTAGAAAGGATAATTAAGACAAGGACATATGATAGCCATCTCTTAGTTTCCCTCCTTTTTTATTTTTGCATTTATTTTTTGTAATTCAAAAATATGTTTAACATATAACCTGGTGTAAATTTGAGTTGTACAAAATGTTAATTTGATGCATCTAGCTATTGTAATATGATTGCCATTGTAGCGATAATTAGCAACTCTATCATGTCACATACCTTTTTCTTTCTTTTTTGTGGTTGGAATAATTAAGTTCTAGTCTCTCAGCAAGTTTGATGATTATAATATAATATTGTTGTCCATACTCTACTGTGCATTGGATCTCTAAGGCTTATGTACTACTTGTTGAAAGTTTCATCCTTGAACAACACCTAACCTCTTCCCTTCCCTCTATTTCCTGGTAACTAACAATTCATTCTCTGTTTTCACAAAAGTTTAGATTTTTAGATTCCATGCATAATTGATTTCATACAGTACTTTTCTTACTCTGACTTATCTCACTTAGCATAGTGTCTTCAAGTTTCATCCATGTTGTTGCAAATGGCAGGATGTCCTTCCTTCTCATGGCTGAATACTATTCCATTGTGAATATACAACACAGTTTCGTTAGCCATTCATGCGTTGATGAGCACTTTGGTTATTCCCACCCCCCCCTTCTTCCTTTTAATTTTGGGAGGCACTACACTACACAACCCTCAGAAGACCAGACTTTTAGCCTTGGTTCTGTACTTATTTGCTATGTGATTTGGGGATGTCACTTCATCTTTCAGAGCCTCAGTTTCTTCACATGTGATATGGGCATAATAATACCTGCCTTGTTTTTCTTAGAATGCCATTGTAAGAATCCAATTCTTAACCAGTGCTATGGAAATACAGGAATTTGTTATTGTGTCTGTGTTCTCAAGTCTTTTTATGTATAGTCTCAATTCTTAGTCCCCCAGTCAACGTCCCTCCTGACCCAATAGGCAGACAACACTGATGGAATTCTCACAGTAGGAGAGTCTTTGGAGAGACCTTGAAGGGTATGTCAATAATCCATGCACTCAGAAAGCTATAGTCAAAGGAGCAACAGGAAGAATGCACATGCCCAGAATCAAAACACTAGTTAGATGGTGTGTCAAACAGCGACTCATTAGCACAGGACAGATTCTGCATGGAAACATGGTGAACCAGGGAGTCGGGAGAATAAAGCCAGATGGTGGCTCCTACAAGGCTCCAGGTATAACAGAAAGAACTTCTCCCAAAGTTTCTGGGCCCCAGATGTGACACAGGTGGACTGTTCTGGCATCCTTCTATGGGTTCAGTCACATGACCTTGATCTTTGTATTCATAGCAATGCAGTGGCTTGTTGTTGACCTTACAGGGGTGTCATAACCAGGAGACTGGAATATAACCTGGTATGCTGGGGAGGATGCATATGTTTTTAAAAGTTATTCCGAGACCTGATCCCAGGGGTCGTGGTGGGGATTAAATCTAGTTCCTGAGATGAGAAATGAACATGGAGGGGAGGATGAGACGGGGAAGTCTGTGGAGGGTCAGTGTTGGGTCCAGTGACACTCTTCTCCTTTTTAAGTGGATCTGGGAAGTGACTGCAATGAGAATAAAGTACATTTGCAGAGAGCCACATCCTGGCGGCAGGGGAAACGTGGAAGAAGGCTGAGGCATGGTATGGGATCATCTATGCATCTTCCAGGCTAGTGGAAGTTTGTGTCATAACTCAGCGGGCTCTGGAGAGACCAGGAAGATGGAGAGGAAATCACGAAATCGAGATCTCAAACCTGGACAAATCCATAGTAATGTGTCCAGGGACTCGGAGTCCTGAGCACAGATATTAATTGGGAAGGGGAACCTTGGAAGGAAGCATTTGTTTTCCAAAAACAACAACAAGAGAGCCAGCATTTTGTGAGGGACACTCATTCATGTACAGAAAGAGGGTGGGAAGGCCTGGCCTTTGGCCCCGAGGAGCCTGGGAAGGTTTGAAATGGTTGTTTTCTCATTTCTGCTTATTACCAAGGTGGCCTTTCTAGACTGTGGTCAATGTCTATGTTTATTTCTCATTCACTTTCATATGTATGAATGGCTACCCCCCTTTCTCACCCCTCACATTCACTTATGCTCCAAGTGCTGCCTGCAGCAGAGACAAGGCCAGGGATGGATAAGGGGCAGTAACCAAGTCTATTCTTATCAATGAAATCATTTTAACGCAGCCACTAAACTAAGAAGAAGTGACATGACTGGAATGGGGGGAAATCACTTTTATTCAATCTGGCAAAGCTTTTGTCGCTATTATTAATAGAGTGAGTAATATTGAGGGGTCATGCACGCTGTTCCCAGGAGCCTATGAGGACTTTAGTTTTTAAGTCCTTCCCATGCAAGCAGATGCCATTAACTTCGAGCAAGTCATACCTTTGTAGGAAAGTAGGCTCAGAGCTCCCCTCATCTCCAAACCGGGAATAATAAATGTCAGTAAAGGCTGTTGTAAGGAGCAGTGACGATATATTTAGTATGCCTAGCATAGAGGCACGTGCAACACAAAGTAACTGCTATTACTACTGTTGTTGGTATTATTGTTCATATGCGATGTGTGTCGAGCAGCACAGTTGGCACCAGAGCTGGGCTGCTTCTTCCTGCTATTTCCCTTCACAGCCAACATCTGTATTGTTGTGGGGAAAACAGGCCCAGTCCCTTAAATCTGCCGAGGTAGCCAGAAGCCCAGAGATGGAATCAGTGGAGAGGCGGGAGCAGATGGCCTTTGGGCTCTGTGCTGGGGGATTTCTGTTTCCTATAGCATGGGTCCTTGGGGTGTTCGCAAACATAATGGCTCCATGTGCACGGCCTGTGATGCAGTCACTGGGAAAGCCAGCAGGCCTCACAGCATGGGAGAGACAGCTTGAAGGCACCCATTTCAAAGGATTGACAGCAGGTGTGACAAGTAGAGACCTCAAGTTCCACTGCTGGCTCTGCCCCCATGAATCTGGGATTATTTGATTCATATCTTTGCCTATTTCCCCAAACGGGACTTGAGATGGAGTACAACCAAAAGCATAAACACAAATGGAGCATTTAAAAGAAGGACACATAAAAAAGAAGTATGTAACTGAGGGGGAAGAAGGGAGGTATAGAGAAATAATGGCAATTGAAATAGAAAATCAGGGTAATGCAAGTGAGACAATTTTCATTCTGAGTTTCCAGGTAGCCAAGGCAGAAAGGACTGTGGCTTATATATCTACACTCCTCTGTTTCATCAGAGGAGGCAAATTTTGTCCTGCTGTTAAAACATAATTGTTAGGTAAAAGTTGTGAATAATATAAGGGGCATATTTTCAGTGATGAGTTCATATAAGGTTCTGGAATGTTCTTTGTATAACTTTTCTTAATTGGTTCTGGATAAAATCTGAGAATGTAATGTTGAACTGTAGTTCAGGGAGAATTGTATTATAAATAATATAGGTAAATTTCTGATGAGCTAACTTGATTAAAAGATAAAGGTTAGAGCAGAAGTACCAATCATATTTTAATTCTCTCCATAAAATCCATGTTTTGGAATAGTTTAATCTGCTAAATTGCATTTATTAAGGAATAATTCATCTTCCTTTTTCATTAACTGAAAACACATATAACTGTCACTAAGAATTTTCTGAACAGTGTGAGAAAATTGGTGGTATCTTGCTGAACCAATATAATTCCAGTTAAAAAGCAAAGAAATGACATGTTAGTTAACCTCAATGGCTCCTTAAGGGGAAAATATTAATTCCATTAAGTTTTGTCAATTATTGGAAGTCATTCTCAGGTGCCTATTACTGCCTCTCTGGAAATTCTGATTTGGTAACTGTGGCTTTTGCAAAAGTTCCACAGGAAGAGCCTCCCCCAGCTCATGGTGCCCACCCTGCTTCAGGGACTCGGCCTGGCCAGGATTGCAGCACCTCTTGTTTCTATTCAGATTTGAGGCCTGTATTAGTCAGGATTCTGAGAAATAGAACCAATATGATTTGCATCCATGTGATATATATATAATAAAATATTGATCCAAGTGATTTTGGAGGCTTAAGAAGTCCCAAGGTTTGCAATTGTCAAGACCCAAGAGGAGCCAATGTTTCAGTTTGAGCCCAAAGGCAGTATAAGATCAATGTCTCAGTTAAGCAGGCAGGCAGGAGGAGTGCCCTCTTACCCATGGGAAAGTCAGCCTTTTTGTTCTGTTTAGGCCTTCACCTGATTGGATGAGGCCCACCATAGTAGGGAGGACAATCTGCTTTACTCAGTCCATCCATTCAAATGTTCATCCTATTAAAAAACACCCTCACTGACACACCCAGAATATCTGGGCACTGCATGTCCCAGTCAAGTTGACATAAAATTAACCATTGCAAGGCTTTGTATTTAAAAAGAACAATTCTTTATTGTTGGAAGAATTACATATGTCCCATTTTTACCCCATTGACCCCTCCAGCCTGCCCCTTCCCCCCCGGCCCCAGGCTTTTGCCACTCCATTGTCTGTGTTCATAGGTAATGCATATATGGATACAAGTTCCTTGGTTGATTACCTTCCTCTCACGCATCCTCCCCGACCTTGTACTTTTATAGTGGGTTGAATAGTGGCATCCAAAAGGAATGTTCAAGCCCCAACCCTGAGGCTTGTGAATGTGATCTTATTTGGAAAGAGGGTCTTTGCAGACATAATTAACCTTAAAGATCTCAAGATGAGGTCACCCTGGACTTAGGGTGCAACCAAATCCAATGGGTCCGCCTTAAGAAAATGTAAAAAGAGATTTGGGACACACAGACACACAAGGGAGAATTCCATGTGAAGATGGGGGAAGAGATTGGAGTGATAGAGCCACAAGCCAATAAATGCCTGTGGCCATCAGAAGCTGAAAGAAGCAAGGAAGCTTTTCTCCTTAGAGCCATAGGAGGGAGCACTGCCCTGACGACACCTCTATTTCAAACTTGTGCTTTCACAACTCTGACAGAGTAAGTTTCTGTTGTTACAAGCCCCACCCAGTTTGTGATAATTTGTCATGGCAGCCCTAGGAAATGAACACACTTTTCCTCTGGGCAGAAAGCAAGAAACAGACAACTCAAGACCTGGGTTTCGGTAGGCTTGCTGGCTTGCTCTGTATCCCAAGAATCTACTTTTCATCTTCTAAGATTGCTTGAAATAGACTTGTTCATTTCTTGATGCTTGATTTTGGGGTTGTCTAGAGGAGTCTGTGCAAGTTTCCTCCTATATGACCTTAGTGTGTCTATGTTTACTTTGCGTTTTGTTCCTGGTTTGATGAGATCAGAGAGTCTTGGGAAAGGCCCACCTTAGCATGGATGGTGGACGAAGATCCGGCGTGGCTAAGAAAAACTGCTTATTTATTTCAACAATTATTTTCCCACTTATGCATCTATTTCCAAAGATAATCATTGTATGATTAAGGTAAAGCTTATGCTAAAGCAGAATGGTATCTGTAAAATAAGGATGTTCTCATGTTTTAAAGCTTGACTATATTTTATACTTTAACAGAAAGGTTGATAAAAGCATTCTCAACAATATAAAACAAAATTAAAATAAGAAAAAAACTAGTAACCAAAGATATAAGTTGATAAATAGCTAACTAAATTAATTATTTTAAATACAGCAGATGCTTCCTAAGTGTTGTGCTCTTTGATAAGCATTATTTTATTTTTATCCTCACAACAAAAATATGAAGTAGGTACTAGCCTTAGCCCATTTTATAGATGAGAAAACTGAGGCTCATAGAGGTTAATAAACTTACTTAAGGCCACACAGCATGAAGGGGTTAGATTCAGGACTCAAAGACATTTCTGTCTGGCTCCAAAGTCATGCTTCTACCCTCTCACTTTACCTAAGAATCCATAACTGGGGCTTGAGGTAGCATAGTCTGGAACAACATTTCTCAAAGTATTTACTGTAGAGTAAAAGTATTTTGTTTTAACAAAACCCCCAAATTCCATAATATTAAAAACTCTAGAAAACTCTTAATTATTACAACTTATCTGACCAATTAAAAGTTCTGAAAAGCCTTGTAATAAAGAGGATGGTTCAATTTCGTTCAACCTGTTTCATGCTGAACACTGATATGATACTAATAGGTATATTAACAGGTGTCCTGGGAACCAGTGGTCTGCAGAACATACTTTGGAAGATTCCATCTTAGGTTAAGTAATCTTGGACTTGGAGAGGTCACACACTTAATTTTTTTTTTTTAATGCCATGGACTAGCTCATTACATTATCTAACAGCTCTGGATTATAGCTTTCTCATCTGTAAAGTAAGGAACTTAGATCCTAAATTCTCTGTAATAGCTGTAAAACGTGTGGTCTACATGTAAGCCAAGTGACAATTTGTGAATTTGTTTATTCTTTCCCTGTTATTGATATTGGTGAAGGGAACTGGGGATGGATAACATTTAAGGTCATTCACTCTGATTGTGTTCAACTATCTAAGAGTAAAAATGTCCTACATCTGCCACCTTTTCAAAGTTGTGCTTTAAATGAGGTAGTGCACTGAGCCTGTGGGTGCCTGTTTCTCATGTGGGGCTGCCCTTTAACTCTGATCCTGGTCACATCACCGAATTCTCTGCACACGCTGGACTGCTCTTTTCCAAACTACACCTTACTGTGGAGCCTACATTGCACTCTGTTAGACTCTTGTCAAAAGGAGAGTACTTTACTCTTTCTTCCAGGGGCTGACCTTGGCTAATGCATTAAATATTTGCCTCTGGTCCTAGAATGATCTTCCTACCCTCCCCAGATAGACAATAAACAATCAAGAAGCCCAAATATCATTTCCCGCATAGACCTTTCTTTGTTCATGTAGCAGAACTGAAGTCACCTTTACCTACAGTCTGTATTTTTCTTACCTGTTAGTTTTTATTTATTGTGTGCTTTACTCTAGTGTCTTCAGATCTACCATAATCCCCCAAGAGTAGAAACTATAGTTTATGTTACCTGTGTATTCCCTGTAAACTCTAGTATGGTGTTCCATAAATAATAGGTGCTCAATAAATTAGCAATCAAAGAGCATGCACCGAAATACAGTGATCAACTGATGCCAAATAATTTTTGTTTCCCCACCTGTAGGATCTTTTTGCAGCTGTGATCCTCCACATACTAGCAGGGGTTTCAGCTCCATGCAAAATTCATGAACAGAAGCGACACTTCTTTCGCTCATCACCCTGACCACCTCCTCCTCCTTCTTTTTTTTAATGATTCTTATTTAAAAAAATATATTTTATTGATTTTATACAGAGAGGAAGGGAGAGGGATAGAGAGCCAGAAACATCAATGAGAGAGAAACATCGATCAGCTGCCTCCTGCACACCTCCCACTGGGGATGTGCCCGCAACCAAGGTACGTGCCCTTGACTGGAATCGAACCTGGGACCCCTCAGCCCACAGGCCAATGCTCCATCCACTGAGCCAAACCGGTTAGGGCACCACCTCCTTCTTTTATCAAGTAGTGATTCAGGGCTATTTTGACAGTTTCTTGAATTGTCTTTAGTGACCAGAAAGTAAGAAGCAGGAGAAATTCCATCAGTTCTATTAAAGATGGAGAACTTGTAGATCCTGGGTCCTGGGCAGAGGGTCACTGTGCACGAAGCCTTCAAAGTTCCTTCCATGACAGATTCCTTTTATTGTTATCATCAATAATTTTTGAAACGAACCAGAAGTGTTGCTGTTTCCATAAGGTTGTCTGTAGGTGGGGCCTTTCCCCTATTGTCACTGCCTGTTCCCAAGCATTTGTTTTTAATAAGAGGCACAGCTGAGAGGGTAGGGTTTATATTTGATATCTTTATGGCCTTTTCAGTGCATGCTCTTTGATTGCTATTTAAATCAGCTGGAAAGAGCGCAGAATATTTTGAATTTTTATTCTTTTTTTTGGTTGGTTTTCTGTAATCCCTCTCATGTTAAAAAATCAGAAAAAATAACTGGTGCCACCTAAGTGTTGCGGTTTGAGTAAGGAACCTCAGATGGCACATGCACATGACCATGATTTAGACATGCCACCAGGCCTGGAAATACCACAGTGAAGCTGAGCATATGAAAATGTAATGGCATTTTCATTAACAGTGAAGCTGAAAATGTAATGGAAAGTAAATTTGAATTTTTTATTAAGTTGTTTTTAGATTCATGGTTTAAAAACTATTGAAATAGAAGCAGTAGTTTTCTTTTTCACATCCTCACTCTCATGGCTGTCTGAACTAGGTTGGCACAGGCCAGGCTGGGGGTGTATGGGACCCAGATACTGGACTGTGGGCTGGTGGGGCTAAGGGCAACCAACGGGCAGTGAGTAGGCCGACCACTGAATTTATCATCCGAAGTGGGGTGCTTTGGGAGTGAAAGAGCTATTGATAACTATGCCAGGACACATTGTAAACCCGGACCATAGTGAATAACTGGGACATGGGGTTGGTCCCCACAGTTGCCCAGTTTGGCCGTGGATGCCCCTGTGGGTGTGTGAGAAAGGGCTAGCAGGAGGGGAATTGCAGAGAGGCAGTCAGCTTCTGGCACTTGGGGCTCATGGGCCGAGTTCTCCTTAGCCAGCAAGAACTGATGTCAGTAATGTCCTGTCTCATAATGGCTCTTGAGATAAGATTGTTACATTTTCAGGAATTTTGAGAGCTGATTGTTATACCATTGATAGCTTGAAATTGCATACAGTGAGCATGCTGCAGTCCCCCATATCCACAGTTCAGCTTTCCATGGTTTCAGTTATCCACGGTCAACAACAGTCTGAAAATATTAAATGGAAAATTCCAGAAATAAACAATTTATAAATTTTATTTATTTTTAAATATATTTTATTGTTTCTTTACAGAGAGGAAGGGAGAGGAATCGAGAGTTAGAAACATCAATGAGAGAAACATTGATCAGCTGCCTCCTGCACACTCCCCACTAGGCATTTGCCCTCAACCAAGGTACATGCCCTTGACCAGAATCGAACCTGGGACCCTTGAGTCTGAAGGCCAGTGCTCTATCCACTGAGCCAAACCGGTTAGGGCAACAATTTATAAATTTTAAATTGCATACTGTTCTGGGTAGCATGATAAAATCTCACGCCACCTTGTTCCATTGAACCTGGGACACGAATCATCCCTTTGTCCTGTGTCTCCAGGCTGTATATATTCCTTGCCCATCAATCACTTAGCCTTCTTGGTTTTCATTATGATAAAATCGTGTGTGTGTGTGTGTGTGTGCGTGTGTGTGTGCACATGCGTGTGTGCATGTGTATGTGAAGGTATTACAAAGAGAGGGAGAGGGCATATTCACATAATTTTTATTAGAGTATCTTGTTAAAATTGTTCTATTTTCTGATTAGTTATTGTTGCTAATTTCTTACAGTGCCTAACATAAACTTTATCATTGGTATATAGAGAAAACATAGTATACATAGGGTTTGGTGCTCTCTGTGGTTTCAGACATCCATTGGGGGTCTTGGAATGTATCCCTGTGGATAAGGGAGTGGGGCTACTACATTTATACCATAGAAATCAGCACATATTACAAATTAGCCATCCTGAC
>NW_006286243.1:1315605-1318014 GCF_000327345.1 Myotis davidii
CACTTCACAGATGAGAGCACTGAGAACGGGAACTGGGTGCTAAGGCCTGATGGGACCATTGACAAAATCTGACCCATGGCTGGGGCAAGGTCCAACCTGTGGGTGTTGAAGGACTATTAGAGAGGAGCCAGAAATGACAGTCAGAGACTGTGATACAGAAACTGAGTTCTTTTTTTTTTTTAAATCTTTAATTTCTTTATTGGTTAAGGTATTACAAATGTGTCCTCATCCCTACCCCCCCATTAACTCCCAACTTCCCTGACACCCCCCTACTCATGCTCTCATCCCCCTGTTGTCCATGTCCATTGATCTGGCTCATATGCATGCATACAAGTCCTTTAGTTGATCTCTTCCCTTTACCCCCACCCTCCCTTACTTCCCCTCTGGGGATTTATAGTCTGATCGCTGTTTCTCTGTCTTTGGATCTGTCCCTGTTCATCAGTCTATGTTGTTCTCTATATATTTCCCACCACTCCTCCGCCTGCTTACTCTGCACCAGCCACACTGGCCTCCTTGCTGTTCCTTCAGAAAGCCAAGCATGTTTTCATTGTAGGGCCGTTTTGCTTGTTCTTCCTCCTGCTGAGACCTTCTCCAGATACCCACAGAACTCACCCCTTCACCGGGGCCTCAGCTCAGATGTCCCCTCCTCAGACAGGCCTCTCAACCATCCTGTGTGAGGCAGCTTCCCTGCCACTCTCCATCCATGTTCTCTCTCTTTTCATTTTTTCTCAGCTACCTGATACTGAGTCACATGTTTGTGTCTTTGTTTGTTGTCTATATCCTCACTATATTGGCAGCTCCATGAGGACAGGATTTTGTTTGGCTGCATTGGCAACACCTAGAACAGGGCCTGGTATAGACCAAGCACTAAATCAGTATCTGATAATGAATGAAAGAATGGATCACACACAGCAGACCTAATCCACTGTTGGTGGCTTGCTGGCGGGTGATGATGAGATGGGTTCTGAGCCTCCATCCAAGGAAGGAATGCTGTGATCCCTTAGGGCTGCTGCAAAGTGGGGAATGGCAGTATAGTGTGTAAATGTCCCATAATAGCCATCCCTAATCTGGGTCCTCAGTAGTCCCTTTGGTTACCAAAGAACATGTAGGAAGACTCTAATTGTACCTGGAGTGGGGCTTGGTTGTGTATAAGGCTTCCTAACCATTTGGAAGTTCACATTTTTCTTCTATTCATTCATCCATCTACCCAATGAATATTTATTGACTATCACAAGGCATGAGACACTTTGCTGAGGGCTGGTGATTCAGTGGTGACTACAGCTGGCCCTGGTTCCATGTGGCTTTGGTGTGTTGAGGATTCAGAAGTTAGTAGGTTGTGATCTGGGAGGCACCCACAGAGTGAAAAGAAGGGAGTGAACAAAGAGCTAACTGGAGGAACTAATTTAGATGGTGGTGGGGAGCAGAGTGAAGGATGGTGTCAGCCAAAGGTGAGAAAACCCTGGCCTGTGTGAGGAACTGGGAGGAGGTCCATGTGCCAGTGTGCATGAGGCACAGAGGCTGTGGGCAGAGGGGCTGAGGCTGCGGTGGAGGCAGGAGTCACAGCTTGTAGGGGCATAGTTAGCCGTGTAAATAGTTTGGATTTTATCCCACATTTTAAAAGTCAGCAAACATTCATTCATGTATACAAGACATACTGAGACAGAATTAAAAGCCATAAATGAGTAGTATATAGTTAGATCTTGGAAAATGTGCATTTTGTAAATATATTACTGCCTACTTTCAGCATTGCTGTAGACAAGAAATTGACCTGTAGGCGTAGGTTGGGATGAAGACACTAAGCAGCTCCTGTTCTTAATGTGTGCAGGGTCTGCCTTTGGGCTCTGGAATGCCACTGAACTTAGCAGCTCTTGGTGCTGTTTGCATTTTGATTGGTGAATGGCTTGACACTCCCTTTCAAGGGTCAATGTGCTTATGCATGGAACTTCTCTGGTCCAGTTCTGTGTGTGCTTGTGTGTGCGTGTGCGTCCCTCCCTCTGCCTTCTCAGGCAGCAATGGGGACAATAGTGCACAAATTCTGCTGCATCTTTAGCTTCTCTTCTTTATAACTTCTCTAGTTCACCAGCTTCCACCTCTGTCCAGCTAATGGCTTGTGGTGCCACCTTCCACACTGTTGACTTCTCTGTGCATCTGAGCCTTTTGACATTAAAGGTGAGTACAAGGTGGGTGTGATGATAATTTTCAGCCTCTCAAAATAAGTGAGATGCTGTGAATAATAACAGGTTAACCCTCCATTATTCAGTGATTGGAAGGGCAGAGGAAAGCACAAATAAATTCAAAGGGACAGATAATCTGAATTAATGTCTGTTGGGCTGTGGGGTGTAAGCAGTATGCATGCACACAGCTGGGCTCACTATCCATCTTTCTACCTGGCCTGTGTTCTTCCTGCTG
>NW_006286243.1:1318027-1322331 GCF_000327345.1 Myotis davidii
ACCAGTTGCAGAGAGACAGACCCTCTTAGGTCATTATAGATAAGTGATTTGTGGATAATCAAGATTATATTGTTTATATCATATGTTGTTATACCTCTTTCTTGATCTTTGGGGGGTCATTAGATCTCCAAATGTTTGTGTGATATTGGGCATGTTAGTAAAACTTTCTGTGTCTCAGTTTCTTTATCTGTAAAACAGGAACAGTAATGTGCATATGCTCATGATAGACATCACTATAACCTTGGTTCCTTGCATCCCAGGAAGGGACATGATTCCAATGTAGAAAGAAAACAAATCAGGCCTCAGACCACACTGCTGTGCCCCGCTGAAGGGGAGACAGAGAGAGAGACAAGGGGGGAAGCAGTAAGAAGAGAAGAAATCTCAGCAAACCTCTTAGACTGTGACAATGAGGCCAAGCAAGCTTTTATGAGAACCATATTTGAGCCCTGGAATAAAAAATAGGAGCGACATACTTTAAAAATTATTTATGATTTTAAGCACATGAAAGGCGTATCGTGTACCCAGGGAGGGCATAATGGGGAACAGCTGGCTAACATGTGTCTTGCCTTTTCTGAGGATGTTCATAATTCTCTGATGTCCAAGAATAACAGTAATAATGACGCTGCTGCTGATTGTATTAATAATAATAAAGAGGGTCGGATGCCTTTCGTGGATCCTGTTGAACACAGAGAAGAGCCTGGGCTGCTGGGTTTGGTGGGGACTGAACGGGCGCTCCAGCCTGCTTCCTTCTCAGGGAATCAGGGGATCATGGAGCCCTTCTAAGGATCAAAGGTTTAAGGAAAGAGCCTGGATGGGGGGATTCAGGAAACCTGGGTTTGAGGTCTGGTTTCATCATGAACTCTGGCAATTCCCAACCCCTCAAAGTCTCAGTTTTCCCATCTGTAAAATAGCGATGCTAACACTACTTGACAGGCACACCTTGCAGAGTTTTGTGGGCCCTGATGAAATGGTGCCTGTGGAAGAGCAGGATACATTGCAAAGCATTCTTATATACAGAAAGTGTCATCATCATCTTTGTACTTCTTCAGCACTTATAATCCACCACCAAGCTCAGCGCCTGGCATCTGGAAAGTGGCTAGAAATGTGAATGAATGTGTCCTTTTCACGAAATGTTTGATGCTGTAGAACGTTAGACTTGGACAATACTTTAACAGCCATTGCATCAGTCCTCTCTGTTATGGTTTGTTGGGTGGGTCTGGAGCGGAGCTCAATCTCAGGTTCGTTACCCCCTCTACTGAGTATGGATCTAAGTACTCTACCCAATGCCCTGGCAATGATGAGATTTTCCATTCTGACTGGTGGGAATAGATGCCATTCCCAACTCTTTCAGTCTCAGGTAGTTTTCTTATGACCATACTGCCAAATATTCAGGGGGAACTTCTGCAGATCTCTTGGAGCTCTCTCTCTCGGTCACTCTGTCCTATTCCTCCTAGTTGTAGGACTTCCACTCAGCCAGCGTTCCTGTGGGTCTGGGTGATGTCCCTTCCGTCTTTTAGTTTCACTTTTGAAATGGTTGTTCGAGGCGGCAAACTCCGGCGTTAACCTATGCCGCCATCTTGGTTCTCCGCAAAGCATTCTTATATACAGAAAGTGTCATCATCATCTTTGTACTTCTTCAGCACTTATAATCCACCACCAAGCTCAGCGCCTGGCATCTGGAAAGTGGCTAGAAATGTGAATGAATGTGTCCTTTTCATGAAATGTTTGATGCTGTAGAACGTTAGACTTGGACAATACTTTAACAGCCATTGCATCAGTCCTCTCTGTTATGGTTTGTTGGGTGGGTCTGGAGCGGAGCTCAATCTCAGGTTCGTTACCCCCTCTACTGAGTATGGATCTAAGTACTCTACCCAATGCCCTGGCAATGATGAGATTTTCCATTCTGACTGGTGGGAATAGATGCCATTCCCAACTCTTTCAGTCTCAGGTAGTTTTCTTATGACCATACTGCCAAATATTCAGGGGGAACTTCTGCAGATCTCTTGGAGCTCTCTCTCTCGGTCACTCTGTCCTATGAACTCTAGTTGTTTTGCTTTCCCCAGACATATAGTTTGTCTCTACAGTTCAGGGAGTTTGCCGGCCTCCACCTATTTTCCCTTCCTGCCAGCAATGAGCTGGAGCAATCATATCTTGTTTGTTTCCTGTCTCTCAGGAACTTCTGATGTCCAATAGCTGGCAAACTGTTGTCCTATTCTGTTTAAGCTGCTATAACAACATACCACAGACCTGGTGGCTTATACACAAGAGATTCCCCTCCCCCTCCCCCACTCACAGTGTTGGAGGCTGGAAGTCTGAAACCAGTGTGCTAGCATGGTCCAGTGAGGGCCATGGTTCATAGCTGATGCCTTCTTGCTGTGTCCTTACATGGTGGAAGGAGCTAGGGAGCTCTATGGTGTCTTTTTTTTTTATAAGAACATTAATCCCATTCACAAGGGCTCCACTCTGGTGACCTACTCACCTCCCAAAGATTTCACTTCGTAATACCATCACTATGGGGATTAGAATTTATATATATACATTTTTTGGGGGGGTGGGGGAACATTTAAGTTGCAGAAACCATGATTCCATGTTTTTTTGTCTGAATGTTTTGGTTATTTCAGGTATGATAAATCTAGACCCTGTTACTCCATCACTTTGAGGAGTGTGGGAAGTAGAAGTTTCCTAGTTTTCTCTTTAGAGATGAAGAACCTGAGAGGGACTTGTCCCAACTCACACAGCTAGATTGTGTCAGCAAGGGCCAGGATGTTCACTCAATAGACATTTTTTTTGTGTTTCTACTGCATGCTAGGCACACAGATTGTGGTCCTTGCTTTCTCTAGAAGTCCATAGTCTGTTGGGGAGACAAATAGGTGAACCAATACTAAGAGAAGTGCATGACAAATTTTATGACACACGTGTTCTTTCACAGGGTACTAAGGAAGCATGGCAAGAAGTGAGGGGCCAAGAAATGTTTCCTGAAAAAGTTGACACTTGAGCCTAGTGGTGAAAGAGAAGGAGGAGTAATCCAGGTAGAAAAGGAGGGGAGAAGTTCCAGGAATAGATGCAACACGTGCAGTGCAAAGGCCCAGTGGAGTAGGAAGCAGGTCCTTTGTCCTCTAAGCCTAGTGTCCATGGTATTGTACCAGGGGGCCACCCACCTATGTTTTATAGTGGGTATGTGTCTGGCTTCATCTTCCCAAAGTCCCTGAAGTCTGGGAAATCTCTTTCTGACATAAGTCAGCATGGTGTTTCAGCCTGGTCATGTTTATGTAGAT
Source organism: Myotis davidii (assembly GCF_000327345.1). Taxonomy (NCBI): domain Eukaryota; kingdom Metazoa; phylum Chordata; class Mammalia; order Chiroptera; family Vespertilionidae; genus Myotis; species Myotis davidii. The sequence goes on from NW_006286243.1 coordinate 1,321,303, forward strand.
GTTATCTTGAGGTTTTCGGTGGGACACTGGCCTTTTACACCTTCTACATTTTTACCAAAGGCAGACAATATTACTCTCAGTGATTTCCAACACAACCCCATAAAGAAACAGTCAACATTTGTGCTGGTCCCATTCCTGGTCCATCTAAAGTCATATGTCAGGTGCCCACGCCCTTTAGCCTCTTTCTCTTCCAGATTCACTGCCAAGATGAGGGTCAAGGACTGCTTATAAGTTCTTAGCTACCCTTCTGCCAGAAATAGGCCCTGAGACAATTATTGGGTTATTAATCTAAAATGACTGAATACATTTTATTCTGGCCTTGCCAGGGCTGGGCTCCTGAGTGCCTTTGTGGTCAGTGAGGACAGGAAGGGAAGCCTTTCAGCCAGACAGAGGCTTTAGGCTTTAGGCTTTTTTTCCTCCAGCCTGGCTTGTTTCTATCAAGATCTCTTACCTTTTGGGTGTTACCTACCCTGGGCTCCTTCCTTGGCAGCAATTAGTGTAATCAATGCTGCTTCCCCAGAGATTTACCATTCATTCATTCATTCATTCATTCATGCAAAGATAGGGAATAGTTTGAACAGTATCCTGCCTTTATAGAGATTATGGTTTGGTGGGGCAGCTGGACATTAATCAAATAATCACTCAAATAAATGTAAAGTTACAACTGTGATAAGTACTACAAAGGAGAGGCATTTGAAATACGATGTGGAGACTTCTAGAGAATCCCATGGGCTATGTTAACAATTTTTGTTTTTATCATAAAAGCAATGGGTAATTGTTGAAGACTTTCCCAGGCAGGTGACACAATCAGATATTTGCGTCAGAAACATCACTCTGGCTCCAATATGGGGAATGAATTAGAGGCAGACAACAGAGTTGCCAGAATAAAATACAGATGCCTAGTTACATTCAAATTTTGGATATATAATGAATACTTGTTTAGTATAAATGTGTCCCAATATACTATACAATACTTATACTAAAAATTATTTTTGTCCAGCTTGTGTGGGTCAGTGGTGAGTGTTTAAC
>NW_006286243.1:1336673-1349983 GCF_000327345.1 Myotis davidii
TTTTCCCCGCCAGCCAGCAATGAGCTGGAGCAATCATATCTTGTTTGTTTCCTGTCTCTCAGGAACTTCTGATGTCCAATAGCTGGCAAACTGTTGTCCTATTCTGTTTAAGCTGCTATAACAACATACCACAGACCTGGTGGCTTATACACAAGAGATTCCCCTCCCCCTCCCCCGCTCACAGTGTTGGAGGCTGGAAGTCTGAAACCAGTGTGCTAGCATGGTCCAGTGAGGGCCATGGTTCATAGCTGATGCCTTCTTGCTGTGTCCTTACATGGTGGAAGGAGCTAGGGAGCTCTATGGTGTCTTTTTTTTTATAAGAACATTAATTCCATTCACAAGGGCTCCACTCTGGTGACCTACTCACCTCCCAAAGATTTCACTAATACCATCACTATGGGGATTAGAATTTATATATATACATTTTTTTGGGGGGGGGGTGGGGGAACATTTAAGTTGCAGAAACCATGATTCCATGTTTTTTTGTCTGAATGTTTTGGTTATTTCAGGTATGATAAATCTAGACCCTGTTACTCCATCACTTTGAGGAGTGTGGGAAGTAGAAGTTTCCTAGTTTTCTCTTTAGAGATGAAGAACCTGAGAGGGACTTGTCCCAACTCACACAGCTAGATTGTGTCAGCAAGGGCCAGGATGTTCACTCAATAGACATTTTTTTTGTGTTTCTACTGCATGCTAGGCACACAGATTGTGGTCCTTGCTTTCTCTAGAAGTCCATAGTCTGTTGGGGAGACAAATAGGTGAACCAATACTAAGAGAAGTGCATGACAAATTTTATGACACACGTGTTCTTTCACAGGGTACTAAGGAAGCATGGCAAGAAGTGAGGGGCCAAGAAATGTTTCCTGAATTTAGCCTCTCCAGATTCACTGCCAAGATGAGGGTCAAGGACTGCTTATAAGTTCTTAGCTACCCTTCTGCCAGAAATAGGCCCTGAGACAATTATTGGGTTATTAATCTAAAATGACTGAATACAGGCATTTCTGGCCTTGCCAGGGCTGGGCTCCTGAGTGCCTTTGTGGTCAGTGAGGACAGGAAGGGAAGCCTTTCAGCCAGACAGAGGCTTTAGGCTTTAGGCTTTTTTTCCTCCAGCCTGGCTTGTTTCTATCAAGATCTCTTACCTTTTGGGTGTTACCTACCCTGGGCTCCTTCCTTGGCAGCAATTAGTGTAATCAATGCTGCTTCCCCAGAGATTTACCATTCATTCATTCATTCATTCATTCATGCAAAGATAGGGAATAGTTTGAACAGTATCCTGCCTTTATAGAGATTATGGTTTGGTGGGGCAGCTGGACATTAATCAAATAATCACTCAAATAAATGTAAAGTTACAACTGTGATAAGTACTACAAAGGAGAGGCATTTGAAATACGATGTGGAGACTTCTAGAGAATCCCATGGGCTATGTTAACAATTTTTGTTTTTATCATAAAAGCAATGGGTAATTGTTGAAGACTTTCCCAGGCAGGTGACACAATCAGATATTTGCGTCAGAAACATCACTCTGGCTCCAATATGGGGAATGAATTAGAGGCAGACAACAGAGTTGCCAGAATAAAATACAGATGCCTAGTTACATTCAAATTTTGGATATATAATGAATACTTGTTTAGTATAAATGTGTCCCAATATACTATACAATACTTATACTAAAAATTATTGTTGTCCAGCTGGTGTGGGTCAGTGGTGAGTGTTTAACTATGAACCAGGAGGCCATGGTTGGAGCATATGCCTGGGTTGTGAGCTCAGTCCTTGGTGGGGAGGCATGCAGGCGGCAGCTGATCGATGATTCTCTCTTATCACTGATGTTTCTATCTCTCTCTCCCTTCCCCTTCCTCCCTGAAATCAATAAAAATATATAAAAAATTGTTTTCTTATCCTAATATATAAAAAGCCAGGAGCTGTCATGACCGAAACAACTGGATGGACAACCGAACAGCAGGCTGCATGGGGCAACCAGACTGGCAGGGGGGCCAGTAAGGGGTGACCAGGCAGGTGGGGGGGCAGTTAGGGGCGACCAGGCCAGTGTGTGTGTGTGGGGGGTCAGTTGGGGGCAACCAGGCCGACAGAGAGGCAGTTAAGGGTGATCAGTTAGGAGCCAGCAGTCCTGGATTGTGAAAGGGATGTCTGACTGCCAGTTTAGGCTCGATCCCTGAGATTGGGCCTAAACTGGCAGTCAGATATCTCCCAAGGAGTCCCAGATTGGAGAGGGTGCAGGCTGGGCTGATGGGGCCTCTAGTATAAGTATAATTTTAAAGTTAAGTATATCTTAAATATAGCTTGGGATATATTTATACTAAAAAATTATTTTTTGTTTATTTGAAATTCAAATTTAAGTGGACATCTTGTATTTAAAAAAATATTTTTATTGATTTCATAGAGGAAGGGAGAGGGGGAGAGTGATAGAAACATCAATGATGAGAGAGAATCATCGATCGGCTGCCTCCTGTATGCCCCCCACTAGGAACTGAGCCTGCAACTTGGGCATATGCCCCAACCAGGAATCAAACCATGACCTCCTGGTTCATAAGTCAATGCTCAACCACTGAGTCACACCCAACTTGGCTGGACATCTTGTATTTTCATTTGTTAGATCTAACAACTCTAAGCAAGAGAAGCTATGGGGATACCAGTTCTTGCTGTAGTTGAAGGCTCTTTAGACTAGGAAACTAGAAGCGGAAATAGACAGAAGTGGACAAAGAAGAAATACCCTTGGTGAGTCCAAATCTGTTATTCCAAGGCCATCTGGAAGACAGAGTCTATCAGCTTCCCTCCTGCTCTGAAACCTTAATTTCCATGCACACACCATTTAAAGGCATGTGGTTATGGGTATGATTAACACATCATAGCAGTCTCAGTGCAGGCCTGTGCTGGGTCAGAACCTGTCCTAAATGTCCTATGTGATGTGTGCTGAAGCAGTGTGAGGAGGTCATCTTTCTGATTTTTTTTTCCACAATAACTGATGTTTTAGCAAATGAAGCAGGAGAGTAAAGCAGTTAAAAAACAGGCTTTGCTGGGGGTTCAAATGCTCCAGCAATTATTATCTGGATCACACTGTCTTTGACTGAGATACTTAACTCCTCTTGGCTTTGCAGCATAACTTTCAAATTAATGTTAGAGTATATCAAGAGCCAGGCACACAAGAGATGTTTACTAAATGGTATGTGCTTCTAGAAATAAAACCATCCCTTGTTTCAGAAATCTGGCTCATCCTTCTTCCTACACAACTTCACTCTGGTTTTGTCATTGTTCAGACTCTTCACTGACTTCCCATTGCCTTGTGCAACAGAGTCTCAACCTGCTGTTCTCTGATGAGCACTGTCACTATGTCCTCATCAGGACCTCATCCTCCAAAGAAACTAGGGCATTTAACCCTTCTTAAACCCAACTTGAACTTTCCTACCTTTTTTTTTTTTTTTTTTTTTTTTTTTTGCCTGGAATATCTGCCAATATCTGTTCAAGCCTTATTAATGAAAAATGCTTATAAGGCCATGTTAATGGAAATATGGACAAGTAAGCTAAAGTATGTGAAGAAAATAAAATATATGCCAATCACTAGGGAAATGACTAAATAAATTAGGATTCATGTTTACTGTGTAATCCTATCTAATAAAGAGGGAATATGCTAATTGACCCTAACACTGTCACAAAGGTGGCGGCGCCCACAGCCAATAAAGAAGGAATATGCTAATTGACTGCCCACCCTAAAAATGGCGGCACCCACAGCCAGTAAGGAGGGAATATGCTAATTGACTGCCCCGCCTTCAAATATGGCAACACCCACAGCAATAAGGAGGAAATATGCTAATTGACTGCCCCTCCCTCAGAGATGGCAGCACCCACAGCCACAAGATGGCTGGCAGGGGAGGGCAGTTGTGGGCGATCAGGCCAGCAGGGGAGAACAGTTAGGGGCGACCAGACTGGCAGGGGAGGGCAGTTAGGAGCAACCAGGCTGGCAGGGGAGGGCAGTTGGAGGCAATTGGGCTGGCAGGGGAGCAGTTAGGTGTTGGTCAGGCTGGCAGGGAGTAGTTAGGGGGTGATCAGGCTGGCAGGCAGAAGCAGTTAGGGGCAATCAGGCAGGCAGGCAAGCAGTTGGGAGCCAGCAGTCCTGGATTGTGAGAGGGATGTCCGACTGCCAGTTTAGGTCTGATCCCAGAGGAAGGCAGGGGAGGGCAGTGCACTGGGCCTCTAGTATTATATATTCATTGGCTCTACATGAACTGATCTGGAAAGATATATATCTGTGAACTATTGCTAATTATAGAAAATGTGAAATATAATCACAGTTTAGAATAAAATTTAGTCATAAATGTATTTCTGAAAGAGTCAGAATAAAACATACTCAAGTTGCTAATAGAGATTGCTTCTGGAGAGGATTGGGTTGGAAGAGAAAGGAAACATAACATTTAGTTAACGTACTTCTATGGTTTGTTCACTATGACTGTTTTAATTTTATAACAGAAATTAAATCAAAAATGCATAGAAATTTTATTAGAAGAAATGAACTTTGGTTATGTTTCAGTTGTTAAATAAGGGTGGTTCTTTATACCCCCCAACTTATCATAATTTTATTAAAGAACAAAATGATAACAAAAGAGGGTTACCTTTCTGTTAAAGTCCAATAGAGATACTGCTCCCTCTATGTAATTTTCTTCTGATTTCTCAACTGGATGTGCTGTCTCCTTCCTTTGAACCCTCAAAGCATTTTGCATGTCTTTTGTGGCTTTTATCTCCGTCTATCTTATATGTATTCTGTACGTGTTTTACTGCCTGTCTAGATTTAAGCAACTTGAGGATATCACTAGAGAGAAGAAGACCAGCTTTCAAGTCGGAAGATCTGGATGTTGGCTCTTGTTCTAATTATCTATTGCAGCATGACGAATTAGCCCGAACTTAGTAACTTAAAACATACTCATTTTACTCTATCTTATAAGTTTTTGGTCAGAAACTTGAGCAGAGCTGGGTTGGGGGATTCTTCTGCTCCATGTGGTGTTGACTGAGGTCACTTGGTGGTATTTGGCTTGGGGCTGAGCTGGACAGGAGGGTCTTATAAGGCTTCCCTCACATGCCTGATGCTTGGCGGGCAGCCGAGATGCTGAGCTCGGCCTAGTTCTTTCCCTTCCTGAGTTCTCTCAGCACCTCTCTGCAGACTTCCTCCAGGTGACCAAGGGCTTTGAGAGACCAAGGCAGAGCTGCCCATCTTCCTAAAAGATGAAAATGGCATAGTATCACTTCTGCTGCACTGGTCAAGCAGCTACAGAGACCATCCAGGCTTAAGAGGGTGGGAACAGAGATGCCACCCTTTGAAAGGAGAATTTGTGTAAAAAAATTGTCGCCATCATTAATTCATCGCACTATGTGTCAGTGACTATAACTGTAAGTTAGAAAGACCAAAAGTTATAATGCATGCAAAAGCATTCTGTGCATTATAAAAAGCTATATGGACTATGAATATTAACGATTATCTTGGCACTAGTCTATGCCTTACTCAAGGCAGATACTTATTAGATGTTTACTACTTTGAGAGCAGACTCATTTATCAAATAGTTCCTAAGAGGAACAAAGTGTTGCTATGTGATCACGTAGGGGCATAGTGTATTTGTGGAGTAGACTTTGGATTAGGTTGACATGAGTTAAATCCAAGCTGTCACCCAGCAACTGTCTGTGTGACCTTTGCTGACTCATCTCACCTTTCTGAGCCTTAATTTTCTCATTATAATATGAGACTAGTATTGTCTGTCTAACTGGGTTGCTATGTGCATTGAAACTAATTTATATAAAATACTTTAGGATGGTGACTGTCACATAGTAGGTTTTCCATTTCTCTGATGGTGCTATCACAAAGTCATATAGAAAGTTTGGACTCATTGCTCATTCCTTTATATTGGTCACCTCTACTCACACAAATAATTAGAGGGAGTCCAGAGCCTATGTCCTTGTGAAACCAACAGGGAAAGGGAAGGACCCTAACTTCTTGTTTCTCCCAGTCTCCTCTGTCCCCAGAGTGGTCCCCTCCAGAGATCTGGACCCTGTGCAGCTTTGGTTGGTAAGTCACTCTTCTCTGAATGTTGTTTATGACCTCCTTTCAGACCTATGACTTTGCCTTTCATAGATGTATGAGATCAAAACAGAAGGCTGCATTGCAAAGAAGTTCAATGAGATTCTGCAGAAGCTGAGCTCACCCCTGAAGCCCAGAGTTCCAGAGCATAGTAACAACAGGATGAAAAACCTATCCTACCCATTCTCCAGGGAGAAAATGTACCTGTGAGTAATAGAACTTCAGGGGTAGGGATGTGAGGGAGGATGGGCAAGAAAATCAAACACCACTCAGTCATACAGAGAATGTCCCATGCCTGGGAGAGGGGGGAGGAAGCATACTCTCCTGGTGAAATATTTTCTGCATCTCCTTCTATAAGTGAGATTATCACAAATAACTCCTGAATTTACATTGAATTTATATCCTGAATATTTGTCCAGTGGCTTTGGGGGAAGCCCGACATTTCAGTCACTTTGCATGATGGATGGAGAATCAGGGAGCAGACAGTTATAAACTTGGGACTCAGATACCTGTTTATATTCTGTGGGGAAACCATTCTGCTCAGTTCCCAGTCTGATAGGATTTTAACTTCTGTGATAAATCAGTGAGAAGGTGGATGAAGCTTTTGGATTTCTGTAATGACTCTGCAGAGACCTGCTCCCCACACCCAAACCTGGGTGAGGGAATAACAGCTCTTCACAGGGATGGCCATTTGGAAAAACTTTGGATGGGGAAGAAATGGTTGGAAAGTGGCAGATGCAACAGCCCAGCATTTGTTCTGTTTTAGGAGCTAGTGAGAAAACAAGACTATTGTGTGACTTTTGCTGCTGATAAGATAAGAGAATCGAGCAAGAGAGGGAAAGGAAGGGGCATGGAAAGGCAGAAAAGATATGAGGATCTGTCTCTTTTGAGGAGATATTATTTATGGGAGCTGTGTTTCTGCTGGCTATTGGATAGTATATCCTATCCATCTTTGCCATATTCGGTAATGATTCTATACACACATATATATGCTGTTCTTTTGCATATTTCCCTCATTGAATATCCTCCTCAATGGTTCTGGTATTAATTCTGGTCACCAATTCCAATGTGTGTGTGGGTTTTTCCAGATGACCAAGAAATTTTCCAACACTAGCTGGATGTCTTACAATTGAAGCCAATTCTGATACTATCTACCTGGAGATAGTATCAAATTTCCCAGGTTGACAGCTCTGTCCTACAAGACTCCACCCCACTTCTGATGCCAATTACAAGTTCAGGTTGTTACCTGTGCTTCTAACTAACTATAAATCAGAGGTTCCCATGTCCCCCTCTGTGGTTTCGATTAATTTGCGAGAGAAGCTCACAGACCTCAGGGAAACAGTTTACTCACTAGATTGCCAGGTTATTACAAAAGATAGAAATCAACAATCAGATGGTGAGATCCCAAACAAAGGAATTTTTGCCTTTGTGTTGGAACCTGCCAGGTGGCGTGTGGGAGAACTCTGGTCTTCCCACCTGGGAGCTCTCTGAAACCCTTCCTTTTGGATTTTTACGGAGGCTTCATTATATAAACATGGTTAATTAACTCATTGATCTTTGATGACTGATTCAACCTCTAGCCCCTCCCGCCTCCCAGGAAATCAGGAGGTGGCACTGAAAGCTCCCACTCTCTATTCATGTTGGTTCCCTTAGAAACCAGCCTCCTTCCTAAGGTGCTTTCCAAGAGTCACCTCATTGTGGTAGGAAGGGCTTATTATGAATAACCAACACCCATTTCACCTTTATGGCTCTGAGGTGATTTCAAGAACTGAGGATAGAGACAAAATTTTATGACAACAGATGCTCCGATTGCTCTGATTGTGCAGAAAATTCCAAGGTTTTGGAAGCGATGAGCCAGGATCAGTGATGAAGACCAAACTATGTATTATTTATAAATCACAATATTACAACCTCTTGTGAGGTGGCCATCCACATGTATCCCTTTATTATAGAGAGGAAATCAAGGTCCAGGTTCTGTCCAAGATTATACAGCCGTAAGGGGCTGACCTGGAACTGGCATGCTGACTCCTGGCCTGCTGTTCTTTTTGTGCTCTGTGTTTCTTCTGTGCTTCTTTCCCTGGGCCTTCCTTCATGCCACCCCTGGCATTGAACTGCCCCTCTCACACAGCCCCATTCATTCATCTTCTGTGATCCTTCAAGTCCAGTTCCTAAACACCATGTTCTTGAAGAATTCTCTGATCTTTCCAACCAGAATATGGGCTCCATCCTCAGACTTCTCACAGCAATGGTCTACATATTATCATGTCTATTTTGCATCAGTTGTTTGGAAACATACCTATCCCAGTGTCTGGGCTCGTGGGGGCTGGGAGCATGTCTCATGCATCTGTGTGTCCTCTGGCACAGTGTCTCAAGCACAGTAACTCTACACAGCTGGGGTTTTTATTTTTTGAGTGAAAGGTCAATATTTGAAGGTTAGAACAGATACAAGCCTTGCATAATTAGGACTCTGGTATCTAACTAATATGAGATAGTGACAACATTAAATGACTCTCTGAAAAACAAAGAGTTATAATTCCAACACCCTGAAACTATACTCTTTTTGCTTTGTGTGTTTATACTCTCTTTGTCCACACCCAGGAATCCTTTTAACATTCCTTTATTTTTAAAACTTTATAGTATAATATTTTTCAATGATAGTCTGAAAATTTTCTATTTATAAAGTTTCAGTAACCATAATTTTCAATGGCTACATGATAATTTATCATATAGATTTTGGAATTGGCATCGTATTTCCATAAGTTATTGAAAGTAACTTCGTGATGAACATTTTTATCTATGAAACGTGTTTCTTCTGTTAAATTTATTTTCTCTGTGATAAATCTCTATGATAAGTTTTCAGAATCACTGAAAAAGAGTATAAACGTGAGTTTGTGTGAGTGTGTGTGTCTCTTACACATCTTACTATGGTGCTTTTAAAAAGTTTGCTCTGGGCCCGGGTGAAATGGTCTCAGGACAAGGTTACTAAAATGAGTTGACCTTCTGCTTTCTTGGTATCTCCAGGTACAACATCCAGGATAAGGACACCTTCTTTGACAATGCCACCCGTAGTCGAATTGTGAGTAAGCAGGCTAACCAAGTGCTCAACCAGGTGTGGTGGGCCCAGGAAAGGGTGGGGGAAGACCAAGTACCCAGGTTGTCAGGACATCCTCTTGCCCTTCCTGCTACCTCCCATTGTCATTTGCTTAGAGTTGTCTAGCAACTGAGAGAAATGTGCAGATGCTTTCTAATCCCAGTAGCAAAAGAGAGTGGACTAACAGTTGTCTGAGGAAAGGGAAATAGGGGGTTGGGTGAAAAAGGTGAAGAGGTTAAATAAAAACAAACAAACAACCAAACAACAAAAAACCCAACTCATAGATACACACAACAGTGTGTGTGATGATTACCAGAGAGGAAAAGGGAGATGGGGGAGGTATAAAAGGGTAAAGGGAGGATAAATGGTAATAGAAGGATAATTGACTTGGGGTGGTAAACACACAATACAATATACAGATGATGTGTTATAGAATTGTATACCTGACATCTATATAATTTTATTAACCAACATCACCTGAATAAATTCAATAAAAAAGCAGAAAATTGTCCTCACTCAGGGTTAAGAGGAGTGTTTTCTCATTATAGTTCTCCACTTATACCCTTCTTGGAATCACAAAAACAGGGACTCTCAGAGCTGGTGGAGACTTTCAGGTAGTCAGGGGCCCCCCTTGTTTTACAGTTGAGGAAACTGAGGCTTTGAGAAGCAATGAGTTGAAAAAAATTCAAACATATCACTAGTGTCCAAATGAGAACTCATGGCTGGGCCACTGTGCTTCTTTCTTTCACCCCCAAGGAAGTCCTTGCATTCCTGTCACAGGGAATGTAAGAACTCACCAGTTTGTCCAAGAATAAAATTACCAACTCATCCAATAGAAAGCCAAAATTCATGACTATACTGTTCTTCTACAGTCTTTTTGCATGAAAAAAAGTGAAGTCAAGCTTTTGAATTTTGTAGGATGATTGATTCCAGTGAAAATCTGCATATGGCCTGTGCCCCTGTGGCCCCAATCTGAGCTGAAGGGTGATCGATTTACTCACTGATCAGTTTATTCTCTACCTATTTAGAAACATTCAGCTTACGAACAGAGGAGGGAAGGAGGGGCCCAAGGAATGCTGGACTCGTACTCATGCTATAGAGGAAACGATGGCGGTGTGTTTCCATTGGTCCCTAGGAAAGAACTTAAGTTTCAACAGGAGGAGGAATAAGGGTTAGATACTCAGCAAAAATTTCAAGTCAATAGGGTGATAAGGATAAAAAGAGAGGTGATCAAAGGAAGCTACAGCACATTTCCAAGGCATGCTGAAAACATGGCCATGACTCTTTGCAGGATGGGCAAGAAAATACTTCAGGTCCCTTACCCTAGTGTCTTAGGAAGGTTTAAAATGGACATATGTGCCCTGGCTGGTGTAGCCCGGTTGGTTGGGCATCATCCCCTGTACCAAATGGTTGCTGGTTCGATTCCTGATCAGGGCACATGCTTGGGATATGGGCTTGATCCCTTCTCACATTGATGTTTCTCCCTTTTCTCTTCCTTTCTCTCTAAAAATCAAGAAACCATTTTTTAAAAAAGTAAAAAAAATAAGCATATGATTTCTTTCATCTTTTTATGGAAAAAACCATAAACTTCCCATTTTTTTGGCTGATGCTCTTAGAAGCCACTTAAATCTTCCTGAGGCTTGGATCTCACGTCTTTGAGGGAATTACAGGGTGTTGTGGAGATTACCCGATAATTGCAAAGTGCTTGTAAAATAATACAATGCCATATAAATGCTATTCTTAATTATTATTGCTGTTGAATTGCTGTACTGTATTTTAAATGAATTAAACATTCCTGGGCTCCATTCTGCTAGAAGTTATTTATTTACTGCTCCCTCTAGGTCTGTGGCTGGAATGTGGGAGTGTGAATGGTGATGGAATAACACATTTTCCATTCATCTCTTCTAGAAACTTCTTCCTTCCCATCCTGCCCTTTTGCCAGTCCACCCCACACTGTGAGAAAAGAAAGAGCCTTGATTTTTGTCTTGGGGTCTACTCTGCCCTGGGGACCTCACCCACATCTATAAATCTCTTCTCTGTGCTTCTTTTTTGTGGGCATCTGAGCAGCCCAGCTATTTATCCCAGAGCAAACTTCCTTGCTGGGCATCTTTTCATAGCCTGGCACAGGCTTGGAACACACTGAAGGGTAGTGATTGGCCAGCAGGTTTACCCTGGCCATCTGTGTCCCTGTTTTCCCTGCTGGGGATACACTCAGCACCCCTATCTCCCACGAGAGAGACTCCCCTGCAAGTCCCTAGTCCAGGGTTTGTTGGTCCATTTAGACATGCAGTAGTCACTGAGCAGGCAGCCCGCTGGGTGTCCAGGATGCGCTCAGAGGCATGGAGTTTTGAGAAAGTGTCTGATATGCTTTGGTTGGGAAGGCAAGCTGAGAACTCAGGAGAAAAACAGGAATCATAATACTAATCGTCAACACATAGGTGGCCCTTTTCGAGTTTACAAAACGCTAAAATGGTTCCTCAAAGCAGCTGTGACATAGCTCTACTACCGAGGAGGCAATGAACCCTCACGGAGCTGCTCAGGACCCCTCTGCTAGGAACCAGGATTAGAACCAGATTTGTCTGCCTCCCTGTGCTGTGCTGACCCCCAGCATGGCACTAATCAGGGCTGGTGGAGAGGAAGGACATCCTCTTCCTGGTCTTTCTTCCCCAAGGCAGACAGGGCATCCTGTGCACCACCAGGCGCCTCCTCCCCATCCCTCCAGAGGGCGCTATGGGTCCGGGCTCCCTGATGTGTTTTCCTTGCCTCCTGTAACTGAACTTATTGCCTTTCCTTTCTTAAAAAATTTTCAGGGTGGGCTGAAGGGTGTGTGTGTGTGTGTGTGTGTGTGTGTGTGTGTGTGTGTGTTGTTTCTTTGTTTCCTCAAAGCACTCAAGTTTGAGTGGGTTTGACAAGCAGTCCATGAGCTTGGCACATGCTTGGCTTCCCCCTCCCTGGAAACAGGTCTAGCCGCCCGGTCCCCGCCCGCCCCACACATGTGGTGACGCACGTGGTCAAGGCCCTCACAGCCCTGCTCTCATCCATTTTAGGTGCATGAGATCCTGAAGCGCACAGCCTGTTCCCGAGCCAACAACACAATGGGTAAGGACCCCTTGCCCCACCCATAGACCTAATGCTGACGGGGTGCTGAGGGGACCAGAGCTGTCCTTTCAACAGCTCGCTTGGTGGGCAGCAAAGAACAAGACAAACAAATGCCCCACACAGAGGGGGAGGAGGCTGCTTTCACTTAGGCTGGGAAACCCCGCCTTGCCCTCCAGGAGCAGGGGAGGTGGCACCCCATTTCTAGGAGGGCTGGCGCTGCTCCCACGACTGCTATAACCTCTCCCATATCTTCATTCCAGAAGAAAGGCATCTTAGAAATCCTTCAGCCCAACCCCTCACTTTATGAGTGACAAAACTTACTCCCAGAGAGGGTGAATGACTTGTGTAAGGCCACACATTAGTCTGAGTGTGCCTCTTCTAAGTTTGGCATTCTTGTCACCAATTTGGCTAAATCTGTTTGCCTTGTGGTTTGTTTTTTAAATTTGAGGGTATTGGTCTTTGAAGCAGGAACCTCAGCACTTGGGAACTTGGAGTATAATGCGAGCAGTCCAGATGCTGATGGATTACATAAAAACACATAATAGCCAGGGTAAAAATGTGAGCTTACACACAAGCACGTGTGCTTCCCCTAGAAATCACTGCAGGTTGAACTCTCTTTCCAAAGGTGCGACCATCATCTGAATGGCTTTTGAAACCTTTGAGAGAATTTCTTTCAGACTATACTCTGTGGTGACATGTCTTTGGTTTTTGAGGCGGCTTCAAATTGAAAAGAGTCCAAAGTTATTTAGAGGCAAGTCTAGTGCATAATGTAGGCAGTGAAGTTGAAGAATTATAATAGTGATGACAGCAGTAATAGCTATTATTGGAGAGGTTATCATGTGCCTCATAGCTGCCTTAGTACCAAGGGAATGGCACTGAAGAGGGAATCAGAGCAGGTTTTGTACAGTGATAGCACATCCAGGATAGTGCAGACCCTCTCAAGAGGCACTTACGTATGACTCTATTTGCTTTGATGTACTCATCTTGCTACAAAATTCCAAATCACACTCCAAGTTTTAAAAATCAAATCTTCTCTGAAATGTT
>NW_006286243.1:1350243-1381564 GCF_000327345.1 Myotis davidii
TCTTTGTCCCTCTCTCTCTCTCTCTCTCTCTCTCTCTCTCTCTCTCTCTCTCCTCTCCTGTCTCTGTAAAGATGATTTGTAACAGTATATTATCATTTCCTGTTTCAGTTCCAGCCCCGTATTTCCAACTGCTTGATTGATACCTCCACTGAGATGTTCACCAGAACCTTAAAATCAATATATCTAATATTCTATTTCTATCTCATTCCCTCTCTCTCCTTTGCCCTCTCTCACCAGTGCTTTTCTTCCTGTTAATGTGACTATTATCCTCTCTCCTTTTGCTCATGTTGTTCCCTTTGCATGAATGTCCTTCCTCCAGTCTCATTCCTGCCCACCCCCAGACCAAACATCATTGTCCAATGAGTTCTCTTTAATACCCCCTTTTTTTCAGCACTCCTATAAAACTGAATCTCTTTCTTGCAGGTTATCTGTGTCCATAGCTTAGACACGGAAGACACTCCTTAAGATGTGTTTGAATCATCTTTCATGCTCCAATGCACTTAGCTGTCTGCCTTGCACATTCTGCTCCGTTAATGTGGTTTAATGATTTAATTAAACATAACTATCCTGCTAGTTTCATAGCAGTAGCTGTCGAGTTCCTGACTTCCCCTGTCCATATACAAATGACTTAACTTCTCTGCAACTCAGGGTCCTTTTATTTCCATTGGGGATAATAATATCTATTTGAAGGGTTTTTATAAAGATTAAATAAGAAGCTGTTAGTTTGTCTCGTAAACTGGGAAGTCCCTAAGAACTAAAGTTTATTTTGAGAAACAGTCTCCAGAGTGCTGAAAGGTCATTAGAGACCCTCTGCTTTAACACTGAATTTTTTCCTTTGAGGATCTGAGGTCTTGGTTGTGTTTGTTGTTTGTTTTTTATGTCTCAAAGCCAAACATCTTAAGGATTTTGTTGTTGTTGAGTAATTTTCAAAAATTTCTTTTTTTTTAACATTCAGAAAACATTTCTTGAGCACCTGCTATGTGTCAAACGATGTTATAGAAACTAAGAGACTCCAAGGTGAATTTTACCTAATTTCTACCCTCGAGAGGCTCTTAGTTTAGCCATGCAGACAGACATATAAACTGACAGTTATGAGATAATCTGGCAGGTACAATAATAGAGACATGTTCAGAGTGCAAAGGGAACATAGAGGAGGAAGCAATTACTTCCACATCTGTGTCTAAGTATCAATGCAAATTTTCTAGTATTAGTTTTATAGCCCGAGAGAAAGCAGGCATCTCAGTAATTCTCATCTCCAATTACAAATAGGTACAAAGAGGATAAATGTTTACTGGGTCATACACTGAGTCACTGTCAGAATTGGGTCTGTAACTTGGGTGTCCTTGCTCCACCCCTATTTTTCCTACCTTTGGGATTCTATGAATTGTAAGTGGAGTTAGTTTGGGTCTTTAAAGTCGGTTACTTATAGAAATAATAGTTATCTAGCTGCCAACTTATAGACTCTTGAATTGGAAGGGATAGCCTACCTCCTTTTGACATATGATGAACCTGAGATCCTAAGGCAACAATGCACTTTTGCTAGAACCTTGGGAGAGAAACATGAAGAAGTGAGTTTAAGTTCTATCACCACTAAATTCTGTTAGATTGTGGCAGACTATATTGTGTCCATTAGTCTCAGTTTTCCTTCACTTATAAAATGATGAAAAATGAAGAAAAGCAGAGATTAACAGATATTATAAAGTCTCTTCCTTAGTGTCATTTAATATATTTTAAGGTAAGGCTTAAATAAGCAACTCACTATACTGTAAATTTTAAAAAACTATTATGATTTCTGTGCTTTAAGCATGGGCATTATGAAAATTTAGTTATGAATTATTTTCTATCTAGATTCTCAGAACTAAATATCTAACTATACATTCAATATCTTCATGCAGTTGTCCTGAAAGAATCTGAACTGCAGTGTGAACCCAAAGGACCATATAGATTTCCCTTTGGGGGACAACACAGTTCCCACCCATGTAACCCAAATTTCAATAAACATTAGCTCTCAATTTCTCAAGCCAGAAATTATAACTAAGTGCTGTTGAGTTGACTGACCTCTCAAACATCTCTACAATTGGTACAATTTTTCTCTTCACAACCATTATCCTGGTCTATATGAGCTGTATTATTTTTTACCTGAATTACTTTTCCAACCACTAAAACATCTTCTTATCCCCAGTTTTGTGTATTTTAACCCATTCTATAAAATGTAGTCTGTTTTTAAAAAGGTAGATTTTATTATATCACTGGCCTGCTTGAAATAGTAAAATAGATCCACATTTCTCTTAGATAAAATGCAAATTCCTTAATAGTTACATATTGTTATGGACTTGATATTTGTTGCCCTGCCCCAAATTCATACATTAAATCCTAACTCCCTTTCCCCCAAATAAGTAAAGTCTGGTGGTTGCATAGTAGCTACTGGTGATTTATTAGCTTTGTAACAAGGGACATATGACTGAACTTCTCTGCTTCCCAGCAATGGAGAACCCTGAAGGCCAGTTTTCACCTTGTTTGACTTCTGCTTAGGAAAATCAAGTCTTTTCTAAGCTCCTTGGTCAACTTAAACAATCTTACTTAGAAGATTAGGAAGAATGAAAAATATGATAACAGGGTGAGTCCTCAAGATAATATAGGCCTTTGAGCCATGGGGTGAATTTTGTTTTATTGATCTTCTCTCTGGTTGGGTAGAGAAGCACGAATGGCATAGAATTGACTTAGACCCTCCAGAGGATGATTGCTTCATACAAAGAAGAAAAAAAGGAGGACAGGACAGTACTTAGAACTGTTGTCCAAGATATTTTTTTGATCCTTCACCCTTGGCACTAACTTTTATGAGGTCATTACTTCTGTGACTAATGTACAAAGCTTTATTCCCTTTCCTACTATATGAGATTACAGTGGAAATTAAAAGATGGGAAAGATAATAAAGATTAGAATTAGAAGATGGAAAAAAGTACTAAAGGTAATAATAATAATTCAGAAATACTCTCTATTTTTTTTAGTATTATTACTTCTTTTCTTTGTGGAAAATGCATTATTTTGAATGACTGCTTTTGCAAAGCATTAAGCTGTATACAAGTTGTATGTATTGAATTATTTATTTTCCTGTTCTGTTCCATAAAATTTCTGAGGTGGCTTACAAGAAAAACAATAAAACAGCATAATATAAATAATAAATTAAACAATAAGAAACAGGAAAATCACAAATTAAAATGGAATGTCAAAACTAGGAGAAAAAAATAGACTACAAATATTTAAACCATAAGGCCCTCTATTTTCTGCAGTTGGGCTGAAAATTTGACCTTGAGCCAAAGTGAAAGGGGAATATGGTTAGTGGTTTAGTTCTTGATGTTCTCAGCAACATCTTTTTGTATAGAAAAATTTCTAAATCTCTCATACTAGTCTCACTTTTCTTATGTATAAGTAGAGGCTCAGTGCACAAAATTTGTGCAGGGTAGGTTCCCTAGGTCTGGCCAGTGATCAGGGCCAATCTGGGGGCGACTGGCGGAGTGATTGGGGGCTCTTGCTGGCACCCACCTTGGTTGGCCTGGGGCCTGTGGGCTGGGGGCAGCTCCTGCATTGAGCATCTGTCCCCTAGTGGTCAATGGACATCATAGCGACTGATTGTTCCAACATTCGGTCAGTTTGCATATTAGGCTTTTATTATATAGGATAGGTCAGCATATATTCCCTGTATAAATGCATAGTAACCCTTTCTGGATGATTCAGGAGCATTACTAAGAACATATTTCTTTTTTATTTTTTAATGTTTCTTCAAGGGTTGCTTGCTCCACACTCTTTGATTTCTTGAATTTTTGACCCAGGTTAGCTTCCTTTCTGAGTTTTATTATTTCAGTTTTGCTTTTCTGTTTGGGAGACAGAAAAACAAGCTGGTTACAATTTTAGGTAAAGAGAGAGTGAAGGAGGGTCTGAAGGATTCTGCTGTGGTTAAAGTACATTAACATAACATTAGGGAACAGGTTTTATGAGCTCTAGATACTTTTTTTTCTGAGCTCTCTTTGGGAGCTGAGATAACCAGATAAGAGGTGTCTGTACAAATAAGGTATAACTGTAACCAATATATAAGGACCAAATAATAAGGGCCCTTTGCACATGTGTAGCTGTTTGCTTTCGAAACACTTTTACTCTCATTATATCCTGTACACTACCATGCAAAATAGGTTCAACAGATGTTAACTCATTTCACCATAGAGGGATTACCTTGGTTAGAGATTCAGAGCCAGATTTAGAACTTAGGTTCCTTGTTAATTGAATAAAGTTATTGGGAAAGGTTTCCCAGAAAGGTGGAAGCTGAGGTCTGCCCAATGTTAGATTTATTTATTAATTCAAAAATTTTTTTTATTGAGTACCTACTATGTGTCATTCAGATTCTAGAGCTAGGGGAATAGAGTAGGGAATCAAACAAACACAACAGACACCAATCCCTACCTTTATGGGGTGGGCTTACTTTTGAATTAACATTTGAGGACAAGAGGAAATAAGCCATGTGGTTGTCTGGCAAGAGAGATACATACAAAGAAAGCAAATAATAAAACGACATGATGGGAGCCACTCCAGAGAATCAGAAACAAATGACACACTCAAAGCAGGAAAATTTAGGTTGGGAATAGTAATAGAGAGGCCATTTACAAAGGTGTGGATAGGGAATCTCTCTTTTATTTACCCCTGGAAGGGAAGGATTATGAACCAATGCACACATGATGTTCAGAGACTAAATATATTTGTGAGTTTTGGTTTTGCATGGTGGCAGTAGCATGTGAGCCATCACAGACGTGGCCCAACCCCATGATGCCTCCTTAATCATTACATAAGGCCAGCTTTCAGAGTCTGGGAGTTTACCCCATCATGGAAAGCCTTTAAAGTACACTTGACCATGGAAAGAAACCCAAACCCCCATGATCACGTCAGAGGATGGACACCTTTCCTGTTCCTTCATGTGGAAGTCATTGTTGCCTTTTCATGGACAGAGAATTGCAGATTGATGGAGCTACATTTTCATAGACACTTTGGTGTCAGAGCATTTACACGAATATGCTTTGGGCATCTCCCCTCCCCACTCAGGAGACGATGTCTTAATTATTTTGACTGAAGCCAGACCATGTTGTGCGCTGTAAACATCTGGTTTATCATTCATGCAGCTGAACTGGTTTATATTTTGTTAGAAGAAAAGACTTTGGATTAAAGGCATTTAAGTAATTAAACACATGTCAAGACAATTTGGTGATGGGTAAATATAGTCTCTGCTCAATGCATCGTCTGGGGGCTCTGGTTTAGATTTACGTCCGGCTGGAGTGCAGGGATGAAAGCAGCATGCTGGGTGGATTGGGCCCTGTTCTGGGGGGATCAAAACCAAATGGGTTTTCAGGAGTTCAGCACCGTTCCTCTAAGAACCTGTCCTGATGGAGCAGTTTCCTTTGAGTTTGGCCTGGAAGGACTAGAGCTTAGTCCCTGTCACCCAGAGCCACTTGCAGATTTAATAAGACTCTCTGGGAGGCAGACCATAAACTGTGTTTTGATTGATCCTTTGTGTCCAGGAAACCAGAGATGTTTCAGAAGCTAAATGCTAGGCCTCAGGTTTGTGTTATGAGTGTGTGTTTTCAGGTACCAGTCTTGAGCCCGAGCCCGCTCTGCTCTGTCCCTTGGTCCTGACTCAATGGATGCAGAGGACCTATCTGGCTGGATCAGGCTGTGCAGAGCTGTGGTTAGTGCTGAGCAAAGAGGAAGCACAAACCTTGTCCTTTGGGAGTTATAGTTCTAACAGCAATAGGTATGAAGTACCTGGTGATTTGATGGGACTTAGAGATTAGGGAGGGTGTCTCTAGTGAGCTGTACCTGGAGCCAAGACACTGCTCTTCTCTGTGGGTAGAGGGAACACCCTCCATGCTTTCTCCCTCTCCCAGGCCCCATGTCTGGGAGTAATGGGAAAAGAGGTTGGGCATCTCTCTCCCTGGGTCTAGAACAGAGAGGAAGGACTATAGACATGATCCTGAAGAAGAAAGCTGTGCCATTATGGCTACATGGATGGAACCAATTAACCCATTTTTGCTGAGAAGAAAGGAAAAAAAAATGAGAATTTCAATTTTCAAAGCAGAGACTCTTTTAAAAAAATGCTTGATTATTTTCTTCTTCTTTCAGACCAATTTTCATGCTTGTTTGGGGGTAGAATCTTGGTTTCTGAAGTCTGTGGGTGACCCAAGAGGCCAAAACAATTCCCATTCTTGGGTGAAGTTGTGGATGCACAGTGACTTTGCAATTTGCCTCTGCCCCCCATTCCCCTTTCTTTTATGTCCTATTCCCTCCCTCTGCTCAGGAGCCAGTGATTGGGATTGCCCATAGGACACCATCTGAAAAAGAGGAGGTCTATAGCCATGGGAGACAGAGACACATTCCCTGACTGCATGTGGGGGCTCTAGTTATCTGGGTTAGGATCACATGAATCATATTGGCTCCAAGGCAAAGAACCATTTGTTGGGCTTCCTCTCTTAGGAAGTGGACTAATGAATTGGAGTTTAAAGTTTCTTCATCAGCATACATTGCCAAGGAAAACTGAAATAGTGAGGAAGGTGGGTGCCTGTGATAAATGGAAAGTCACTGAGATAAGTTTAGCCATAGGGTGGTTATTTGTAACAACCATTATTCTTTCTGTGTTCCCAGCAGGGAACTCGGTGCTATAAATAAGAGGCAAAGGTGAAAGGGGAGTGCTCTCTGATTTCAGGTACCTTGTAGACCTTTGAGGGACACAAAACAATTTTGCACACACAAAATTCCACAAGTGAAGCAAGCTGCCTGCTTTAGGCATGCATTGGAAAGGAAACTTTATTTGAGATGGGGGTGGGGTGCACAGCTTTAGAGCTCCAATGATTTGAAATCTTTCTGAGGATCTGGCAGTAGGACCCAGGAGTTCAGGTTGTCAGCCTAATTCTCTCAGACACTCAGCTACTGTGCTCAGCAAAGCTGAGAATTAGCAGAAGAGTTCAACACCTGTTTAACTTTCTCCATGCAGTTTTGAGACTGTCTTCAGGGTGTATACTGCTGCCATGGCAACCATGGGGTGTGGGGCAGGGGGTAGACAGGGAGAGGGGAGGAGAGATTGGGTGGGGTAGTGCGTGGGGTGTGGTCTAGTTGAAGACCTACCCGCCTGTGATGCTTCAGCCTCTATCCATGTTGACAGCTCTTGTGTAGCTTTGAACTACCCCACCCCCTCCCGACGTGGCACTCCTCCCCTTGATTATTGTAGGGTGGCTTCACATTGCTGTGGTTATGGGTCTTGAACTGATTAATGATGCTCAGAGTGAAATTGTAGTCTTGCAAGTAGGACAAATCTGCAGCTCATTGAGCCTTGGGGCACCCCTCCCCCAACCTGCACTCCCTTTACCCACCCTCTGATCCCCCTACTCCCCAGAGTTATTTCTGATGTTTTATGTTCATGCCAGGGAGGAAACTCAGAATCAGTAAAGGACTGGTCCTGTGGTAATGCCACTGCACCAAACACAGCTCTCAACTCATTGGAAAATGTCCACTTCTGCTGAGTGCCCCCTGTGGCCTCTGTTCCCATTGGACCCATGGCTGGTCTTTCTGGCATCCAGTATCCTAAAGCTGAGCGAATAGGCACAAGATTTGAGGAAGGGGAGGCTGATAGAGGAGAGAGGATTGTTTAAGAGCCTCTGCGATTTCTGGGCTTGTAGGTGGGGCATTGCGTAGAAATGGGAGGTGAAAAATCATGAATTTTAATGAGTAACTATTGTTTAGATTTGTTAACCAAATCTGTCCTTTATTCAGAGCCCTGAAAATGCAGATTACTTAAGAGTTGAGATAACATATGTGTTTCCCTCAAAAACCAATTTTCTCCCCATCTCACTCCTATCTATAATCTCTTTGGAAAGAATGATTCAGGGCAGAAAGTGCATTTGAGACGAGGGAAATCACTGTGCAGCAGAGACTCCCCACACACCCCATGATTAAGTGTGCCTCCCAGCATGGCAGGATCCTTGGTGCTGGAATTGGTGAGAATAATCCCTCCCATCTGAGTCAGGCAGAACATGTAGACCACTTCATAGCCGCTGAATAAAATCATGAACGAAACAATAACCATGCCTCAATGCTGAGCACAAGGTTCTCTGTTGTGAGCATATTAGAGCTCACTGACTCACTGAACATATATTTCATAATGTTGATTCACTGAACATATATTTCATAAGCTTGCTATTGGCTGGTGGTGTTGAGATTAAAAAATGAATGCCTTGTGTGGCTTTTCAAACTTTTTGGTCTCAGAGACCCTTTATGCTTTTAAGTCATTGAGAGTGCCCAAAGGGCTTTTGTTTAGGTAGGTTATATTGATTAATATTTATTGCATTAAAAGTTAAAACTGAAAAACTTTTAAAGCACATAAACATGCAAACATACATTCCATCAGCTGTCATGGGATGATGTCATCACATGTCACAAAACTGCACTGTATACTCATGAGAGAATAGGGATGAAAAAAAAATAATACCTTAGTACTATTATAAAAAATAGTTTTGACCTTATGAACCCACTGAAAATGTCATGGGGACTCCCAGGGTTCCCCTGATCATACTTTGAGAACTACTGCCCTGCATGCCCCTACCTGAGGCAGCTCATGGTCCACAGATCAGCCATGGACAGGAATAACCACCACTCTGTGCAGGAACAGAGTGAGTTCAGATAAAGTGCTATGGGACATTTTTTAAAAACTATATTTTATTGATTTTTTTACAGAGAGGAAGGGAGAGGGATAGAGAATTAGAAACATTGATGAGAGAGAAACATCAATTCAGCTGCCTCCTGCACACTCCCTACTGGGGATGTGCCCGCAACCAAGGTACATGCCCTTGACCAGAATCGAACCTGGGACCCTTCAGTCTGCAGGCCGACACTCTATCCGCTGAGCCAAACCGGTAGGGTGGGACATATTTTTATTGATCATAATTACAGTAATTTATATAGTCATCCCTATGCTATCATTGAACATAGATATTCTCAACTGACATTGGTGGGCATGGAGGGGGCGGTGGAGGAGGAGAGTTATTGAGAGTTATTGGACTGGAGAGATCTGAATACGTGAGGACAGGAAGCATGTGAAGTTTGAGAGAGCCTGTCTGATATCAAAACATAACTTTGTATTTGGGAAATGAAAAAATATTGCTCTTACACTAAGAACTAAAGCTTGATAAAAACGCATGCAGATTGGGAGGCCACAGAGGAGGGTGCAGTGATTCTCAGCTGAGAGGTGGGTTAGGGCTTAATATGTCTCAAAAGAAACTCCTGCCCTAGAGTTATTATTTTCATCTTCCTTTCTTCCATAGGTATTAACTTTCTGATAGCAAACAATATCTATGAGGCAGCCTACCCTCTTCATGATGTAAGTACCATGTCTGTCGGCACACTCCCTGCAGGCCTAAAAAACTTGAAAACCACAGGCGACGCAGTGGGTGGATATATGCAAGGCGAGGCAGGAATGAATCATGACATTAAAATACTTTGGCTGATTCTGGGCAGCTCATGACTGACCATAAGCCCCAGTTCGATTTTTGCCAGTTGTCTGTCCAGTTATTTCCCCAAAGGCAGAATGAACTGGTTTTATTTGAGCTTTCCAAGCAAATTTTGGGTAGACAGCCAGTACACTCCCTGCCTTTGTTTTTGGGGAAAGTGTGAGAAGGCAGAGATGGCCTGCAAGTGGTCAAAGGGAGGAGATGTTGGAAGTGGGTGGATGGCGGTGGAAGGAAAGCCTAAGGCTGGATAATACACAACCTAGACCATCAGGTCCTTAAATAATTGAAAGTGATATTTGTATATGATAGTTTTGTGTGGATGTGAAATTTCTCGTCCTTAATATGGAAATATATACTAAGTGTCATATTTTTATTTTATTTTAACATTTTTGAAGGAAATAGCTCAAAATTATTTATACTATTAGGTTAAGTAAAGAAAACAGATTGTAATCAAACCTTTACTTGACTGGAAGTAATGTTATAAACATCCCATAAAACAATGCAATGACATTCTTCAAGTTGAATCATGAAGAACTTAACTGGCCCATGAATGAAATGCCTCCACGGCTGCACTATTCATTTGGTTGGTGACTTCTTTAGCACCTGTCACAGAGTCTTGCCGAGATGGGGATCCCTGAATGCCTGAAGGAATTTCCTAGAAGACAGTCTTCTTCTTACTGACATCTTTATGATGGGCATATATGAGGTTAGGTTCAATCAGTTATGGGCAGGGGTGAGCAGAACATGGTACTGGGTGCTTTCATGTGATATGCCCATTTGCAGACACAAGCTGTGCCATTGCATCTGCTATGAGGAGGTACAGGCTGACCTCTGGAGCATCTGAGGGTAGTATCTGTCTGAGAAGTTGTCCATAGGAAATATTGCAAAGGTTGATGATTTAAGTAAGTGGAAGGAACATTAGTTCCTTACCAAATCATGTTTTTGACCTTCCTCAAATGAGAATGAAAAAAATAGGATGATAGTAAAAAATAAAAAGAAAGTATTACTAACAGTTCCATGGGCTTTATCTAGCACTTCTTTCCCTCCTACAGGGTGAATATGATAGTCCAGGGGATGACATGAATGACAGAAAGGTAAGCTGGCTTTATGCTGCACTGAATGCTTGAGCATGGAAGACCATGGATGGCTGTGGAACTAGATAGAAGTGCCCTAAATGTTTGATTTATCTGCTTATATTTTTCAGTAGTCCTTCCACTGCTCCCTGCCCTCTAGCCACTTGGAAATGTGAGGGCCATTTCTGGTCATTGGCATGATTGTGTGTATGGGGGTTTTGTTGGTATGAAGTGCCTGATGGGCCAGCTAGGCTAACCCTCTCACACAAAAGCATTATCCCATTTCCTGATGACAAGAAGGCCTTAACTGAGAAACACTGGAAGTCCAAATTCCTTAATTTATAGATGGGGAAACTGATGCAGAGAAAGACTTTGCACCTTACCTGTGACAACACTGCCATAGTAAACAGAAATAGAGCTTGGAACACCTTTGACTCTTGAATCCTGCTAAAAAATTATTATTTTCCATGCCATTATCTTTTTTGGGGGTCATCTTTAAGTTCTCCTTCTTATCCTCTAGGCAGATAAGTGGGGTATTAGCCATTCCCAAATTTCAGATAAGAAATCTGAGGGAGAGGGATGCTCATTCACACTGTGTATTCCTCTAGGAATTAGAGGTTATTTTTAATATAATTAGTTAGGGGAGGAAAAACTTACCTTTGGAAGGATCTCTCCTATGCCAGTCACAGCTCCTGACTGGACAATTCTCTCCCCAGCCACTCACTTAGATCCCATTTCTTCTGCTTGTCAATACTCTGGGCATGTGGGTGTGCCCCCTTCCCTGCCATGGCTTGGCGGGCTAAGGATTACCCAGCCTCCTTAACTAGCCCATGAATGAAATGCCCCATCTGGCTGTCAAACTGCTCCCACCCCCATGCCATCCTCCCACACAGTTTTCCCCAGCCTGCAGCAACTCTGGTGAGCAGAGGAGGGTGGGCAGTAGGGGTGAAGAATTGAAGCCCAAGAAGTTACCCCCACCACAATGTTGTCTGGAAAATCATTCATCCCCCAAGTTGCATTTAGAGCAGCCTTCTTTTTATCCTGCCTATTAGTCCCTGTTATGAAGTGTTAAGTATTAAAAACATAAAAGGTCTTTTCCAGAAATACTGCTATGATTGCTTACACATGTCCCTTCTCTGCCTGCCCAGGGAATCTGCTCTAGTATTTCGATGTCTTAACCTCATCTGTTTTCTATCTGATGCTAATAGTCTCGGTGTTTAATTTCCTGAAAAGTCCCGGATCAGATTTAAAGGAAAAGGAAGAAGCATTTCTCCCCACATCTCACCTCGCTCACCCCAATCATTTTTTTGTCCTCCCACTCTCTAATTTCACATTCCTCCCCTTTAAAGAGTGATCACTACTGATGTCCACCTAGGAAACCTCCTGCTGGGTGGGTGGTGACCCAGTTTGTATAGGTAGAGCACTTTATAGGAACACTAGAGGCCTGGTGCATGAAATTCATGCACAGGGGTGCGGGGGTCCTTCAGCCTGGCCTGCACCCTCTCCAATCTGAGACCCCTCGGGGGATGTCCGACTGCCCTCTCACAATCCTAGACCACTGACTCCTAACCGCTCACTTGCCTGCCTGCCTGATCACCCCTAACCACTCTGCCTGTTGGCCTGATGCCCCTAACGGCTCCCCTGCTAGCCTGATCTCCCCTTAACTGCTTCCCTGCTGACCTGATCACCCCCTAATTGCCCTCTCCTGTTGATCTGATTGCCCTCTAACTGCCCTCTTCTGCCGGCCTGATCACCCCTAATCTCCTCTGCCTCGGCCTCTGTCACTGTGGCTTTGTCCGGAAGGACATCTGGAAGATGTCTGGTCTAATTAGCATATTACCCTTTTATTAGTATAGATTCCACATCAAGATCACACAGCAATTCATGGGAGAAATCAGCCAGCCCTCTCTTATCTGTACAGAGGCAGAGAGAAGCAAATTATAGACTATCCAAAATATATGTACATTTGTCTTTGCAATGATATATTACTATTAACAACAAAACTTTTTAACAAAACATTTTCCTCCCAGGAAATGTTTTTCTTAGGCCAATAGAATTATTCCTAGTGCATAACCCAACTGGTCGATTGGGTAGAATCTGGGAGGCAGGGAGAAATCTGCCAGGATGGAGAGGCATCCTGGTGCATAATTCCCAAAGTTTACATCAAAAGGATGCTCAGCGAAGGTGGACCAGTGTCTTTGAAAGACAATAGGCTTTGTTCTCGTGGCTTTCCCTTGGGTTTGCTGGCAAGTCCTGGTGTCTTTGTTTTCCTCTGGGAAACAAAGGGTCATGTTAGGGAAGTACATGTTTTGGGGGAAAAGAGAAGCCATGAGTGAGAGTGAAGCTTTTTTCTGTCCATTTGGGTTGGGAAACATACCCAGCAAGGTGAGGAAACTGGTTTCAATGTCCAAAAACATTTGTCAAGTCAGGACTAAAACCTCAGTGTCAAAATTCCAGCCAGAGCCCTGTAGCCGGGTGGACACAGTTTCTTTTACATGGTGAGGGGAAATCTGACCATGGTTCTGGGTTCCTGCCTGTAGTTTCAGTGGTTTATGGTAGTGCCTAAAAGTAATCTAAAGAGGAAAGAGCCAACCCCATGAATATGTGCAGTACACTTATTTGTTTTTATTACATTGTAATTGTCTATTGTCCATTGAGAGGGCTGCAGGAAGATTTTGGTTCAGGGCAAGGGAGAACCCTTGAATTTGGTGCTGGAGGATGTGGGGAAGTGTTGCAAGTTGCAATGTGGAATGGCCTCTTTGAGGATAACTTGCAAGGGCATCTCAAAATGTCCATCCTGCCAGTAGCTGGATGTTCTCCTTCACTCTGCCCTGCAATTTGTGCCTATTCCCATGATCTCCCTGAGGCCCAGGATTCCTGTAGGCAGATTCCAGGCAAGCCCAGAGGCCCCTGAGAATACAAACTCCTTCCATTCCAGCTGGTCTCAAGCAGTTGTGCAATCTCCATAGACTCAGCCACAGCCAGCACCTGGAGGGCTCTCTCTCTCTAATCCTGGAGGATAATTAAAAAGAGACTCCTCCCTCTGGAGCACAGGGGCTTCCCACCTTTCTAGAAAGCAGGACAGCAGGAAGAGGGAGCAGTGTGGGTGTGGATGGGTAGCCCCTGGCCACTAACAATGACCTAATTCCACATTAGCCAGACCTGCCTGGTTTTCTCAAGCATCCCATTGAGGTGACCGTTAGCATCTTCTGAGGGCTGTCTAACCCACTGGCTCCTGGTGGCTCCCACCCACTTACAGAGGGAACCCAAAGCACAGCACTGGAATGATTTTAAACCCTTGGTCCTGGATTTTCCAGCTTTTGGTAATGATTGTTTTCTCTAGTGGACAGTTAAAAGTGACCACTAAAAGGTGAATAAAGAGAGTCAGTCTGTCTTTTTGATAAAAAAGTTACTTTTCTTGTTTTCACTTCATTTCTTAGTTTCACTTGAGGATTAATTTTCCAATCCTGAACAGCTCTCATTGTACTATTAAAGGAAAAGACCTAGATAGTTGAAGTGACTTGCCAAAAAATTCAAACATGTCATTGCAGGGTCCGGGTATAGAATTCCATTCTCTCCCATTTAGGTCCACTCTGTCCCATGCATGCCTCTCAGTTGGCCACAGCTGGCATCTTTCTGCCTGTTGCAGATGCAGGCTGCTCTCTGAGGAGCTTGTGGCCTGAGAGGAGGCCACAAGTTTCAAACATCTTGCTGTGCTCTGGCATTGTGAATGGTTTTAACAGTTGGGTTCCTTTATAGTCTCAAGAAATACTTAAACCAACTGATCCACTGTCAAACGTAATCCCTCGGGAGCCTGTGGGCCACTTGTATGATGTGATCAATCAGATGGGGTGGCCTCTAGGGGAGCTGTTAGTTCCTGCCTTAAAGGTTTGGGGTCACACCGACATGCCTGGAATTTCACCCAGGGCCCCTGAAATAAGGCGCTGTCCACTGAGAATGAGCTGCAGATCTTCCTTCAGGCTTGGCCAACGGGTGTAGAGGACATGCTGGAGCTCTAAGAGAGGACGCGAATTTGCCAAAAGCTTCATTAGGAAATTCAAGACTATGCAAGTTTAAAGGGATTATCTCAATTTACTGTGGTTGTCCTTCTGAACTTTCCTCACACCACTCTAATCCCCATGGGCAGAGACCCCAAAGCATGCCACCCTTCACCCTGACTGGGACCCTGGAACCTGGGATTTAGCATAGCCCACTTGGTCTCTAATTATATGTGATTAAATGTTTGTGGAGGTAGGGAAGGGTCTGCCGTGGTCGGCAAACCGCGGCTCGAGAGCCACATGCGGCTCTTTGGCCCCTTGAGTGTGGCTCTTCCACAAAATACCACGTGCGGGTGCGCATGTACAGTGCGAGCTTGGGTGAGCCACATGGGTGTCCAGGCCCCCGATTTGCTGCTCTGTAGCTCTAACTCTTCTGCAGGGGCTGCCTAATAATCTGCTCCTCTGTGTCCATCTAGCCTATTTGCATGGAACTCAAACAGCTCTCTTGGCTCATCCTCATCTATATGCATAAACTATGGATACAGTTCTGTGCTTAGAGTATACCACACTGATAAAGGGACTTTCTGGAGGTTTCTGACAGCAGGTCTGGGATCCAACAAGGGATAAGGCCTGTGAGCTTGGCTCTCAGTTTGGGCCTGAGCCAACTGGGCCATCTTGACTTTTTGAGTATTTTTAGTTGTTCCCTCCAGGGTGGTGACAGGTAAGTGTTCTCAGGCTCAGGTTTTGGCTGGACAGGTGACTTGGAGAGGAATTTTCTCTAGAGGGCAGAGCCCTTGAGGCAGGTAGTGATGTGCCACAAGGGAGGACTTGCCTACATTTCCTGACGCAGGCTGGTCTCCCTTTGGGCCACAAATGATGTCACTGTGACAACCAGGTGCTGGTGAGTCCAGAGTTTGCACTGGGGAGAGTGAATAAAAGCCCAGGGCAGTAGAAATGCCCAAGATGAGGGGGAGAAGAAGATGTAAAAGTAACAGTAAGATTAGTAGGTGGCACCTACCTAGAATGAGCATAGTCAAAGCTCATGAATTCAGATCTTCCTGTGCTCATTATTCACATTGCCACCCCATTTTTATGTCTTGGTTTCCTACTTTGAACAGGGTAGTGACTATGGGTGCAGTTTGTTCTATCCGGATCTGTGTAGTTTCTGGTTCTATTTTTTGGTTCTTGGGAGAGTTTCTGATAATAAAAGTCTATAGCCACTAAGTAGGAATGCCCATTCTTGTTGAAGTTTTCATTTCATGTCTTTAAAGATACTTAGGTAAAAGGATGGCTTCCTGGAGGGTGTATGTTGAACTGGATATACAAAGTACCCAGTAGGAGCAGCTTTTCCTTGACAGAATTCCAGGTGAATTTTGTGTGATGTATAAGGAGATATGATGTATAAGGAGAATAGAAAACATAACAAGGTAGTAACTGTGTTGTAAGTCTGTCAATTCTAAACAATTAATTTGATTCTGTGCTAGTGTCTGTTCAGCATGGCCAACTAGGTGATGTCTAGTGATGCTTTGTTACCAAATTACTTCATTTACCTGTGGATGACTTGTGAGGCTTGCTGGCCAAGTATTTGACACTAAAGTGTGGTTTGCCCTTGGGACTGATACACAAGTTTGTCCACATGCCAGTTCTGCTAAAGTTGCTGTGGAAACATCACAAGATGGATGGCCTGATATGTTTGGTGCATTATTTTCTCCCTTATCCTCTAGAATACGTTCCAGTGTCTGCACAGTGCCTGGTATATAGTATACATTCATTTAATACTTGTTAAATGAGTGAATAAAAGAATGTCAGGGCTCATTTTGTTGGACTAAGCAAGACAAAGGAATAATGAAAGAAAGATTATGATGGCTAGGTGTAGCATTACCTTGGAGTGTGACAAAGGTCACCTTTATTTTCTGGGGAAAAAGTCAGCTTCTATAACCTTCTGCCTTAGGACATCTCCCTTGTGGATGTCTCATGAGAACTGTCCTAGAAGCTGGACTTTGAAATTCAATTTTGACTTGCTAGTCATCCAAATGAAGCCATTGGGGTGGCTTTGGGAGTAAAATCTTGACTTGTTAGGTTAGACAAAGGTGAACAGTTGCTCCCTCCACCCCCTCTAATCTGTTTCCCTATTTTTTTCTTGTTTAGCTGCTGTATCAAGAATGGGCACGCTATGGAGTGTTTTATAAGTTTCAACCTATTGACCTCATCAGGTAAGACGTGGGAGGAAATTCTTGGGAAGACTCTAGAGATGCAAATCCTGAAATATATCTGTGAATACCATTAGCTTCTGGAGACCATTGGTCAAGCAGAGAAATCTGTTTTGCTAAGTTGAATTATTTCCCTGCTGTGTTTTATGGATAGGGAAGCAGCTCAGGGACAGGGAGAAAAATGGAGGCTGTGTGAGCAACAGATAATGTAGATGGATGCACCATGACTTCCATCTTGAAGTCCTTCAGCACTATGGTCAGTCCCTGCCTGCTCGTGTGTGTGTGTGTGTGTGTGTGTGTAGGGGGAGGGCGGAACAAATTGAATTATATTTCTTATTATTGTCCTAAAGAAGGATCTTGTTGAAGCAGATCCTTGGGTTATGCCCAAGTAATCATGGTGTTGACCAAAAAAAGGGAAGACCTGGAATAAGCTGGCTACCCTGAGAGGTAATATGGGCTTTTTATGGCTTCTCCAAATTAGAAGAGGGGAGAGACTGGGTCCTGGCATCACTTCCTTCAGCACTGCCCCTACAATGATGTCCTGTTACCTTGAGAATTTCCTCAGCTTCCATAGAACATTGGTGAAGAGTTCTTTTAAAGAATATATTAGAATGCAGTAAGTCTGACTAGCATAAAATGGGATGAGGGTTCTAGAAACTCAGTGTGTTCTTAGAGTTCAGCCTCTTTCCCAGCTGGATTATTGGGAGACAGCACCTTCAAATGGGAAAGCACTGGGATGAGTCTGGAGACTGGGTTCTCTTTCAGGCCCAGCCACTCCAGGCTCTATGTTGCTTTGGGCAAGTAATGCTGCTCTTTGGTCTTCAGGATCCCGGTTGCCCTAAAATGGGAGGCTGAACTGAGGGATCTGTGAGGAAATTTGATAGAGTATGCTTATTTGGAAAAGAGGACGCTCGGCCTAGGACTCTTGGCCTATTTGAAATAATGGACTCACTGCCACAGCATCACTGTGATTCTTCTAATGAACTAATTAATCAGCATGCAAACACAGAGAATGTTCCTGGCTGATTGCCCTGGGCTGGGACTCTAAAGGGGGCAGCAGCCAGAAGGATTGAGTCCAGAGGGAGAAATTACAGCTGCTTCTTGGAAGAAGAAAGCAGCCTGGGGCCATAGTTTGGGCAGGTTCACTTCCCACACGGAGCTGTGAGGGCCTTTCCAGGGAACTGGGAGCTTGGCTGGACGTCTCTTGACAACAGGTGTTTGTTTCAGCTGAAGACTGTTAACCAAAGTGCTTGGGTCAGGAAGCAGGGCCACTGGGTGCCTGTGACCAAGGCTCCCTCCCCCAGCACCTCCCAGGCCCCGGCTGCCTTTCATGAGGCACAGGCCACCTAGACTGTTCTCTGGGCCACACCAAGGTTGCTTCCTCCATGCCTGGTGGGCTTTGATCTTCCTCTCTGCATCTCAAGTGGCCACCCACTCTGTCGCCTGTTTTCTCCAACTACTCATTTGTTTTTTTCAAAATATGATTAAAAAATAAAAATGCTCCTTACTAGCGAGCCCTATCTGCCCCTGAGACTTCAGGTGACTGGCCGCCAGCTAAGTGGGAAATGGCTCCAATATGCACTCAGTTTTGGCCACCAAAGCAGCCTCACCTGCAGGGGAAGAATTGCCTTTGGAGCAGAGCCCTGGTCTGGGGCCTGGCGGTTTCTGAGCACAGAAAGCTCAAATGTGTCTAGACGGGGCACGATGCACTACGGAGCTGGAGGCTAGCCATTGCTCCTCACGGATCAGATGGCTGGGGAGCTCCCACAGTCCTGAGCTAGGCTAGCGGTTTGGCCACAGGGAGGAAGGCTGCACCTCAGGCATCTCTCAGATATTGGCTAGAGGGAAGGGACACTGGGTAGTGTGTGTGGGGAGTTGTCTACCCTGTAATAAAAGGAACTCTCTGACCTCCTGGAGCTGCTGGAAAGAGAGAGAGTGACAGTAGTAGGGAGAGGGGAGAAGGACAGGAGCATTAAGAGCAAAGGTGGGTAAGCAGAGACAGGAAAGCCAAGAAAAGGCAGCTGAAGGGCTTCTAAAGAGATAACTAGGGTGGAGGAGTGGGAACAGCTACCCATACTCTGCAGGCACCACCCTAAACTCATTTCACACTTTCTTCCAAATGGCGCATTTCACTTTCTTGATTCTGTCAAAGTCACCTTCTTCTTCCTCTCATCTGACCTCTTTCTGACACCACACCCCCGGTGCTTCCTCAGCATCATTTCTCTCTGCCTCCACCACTTCTCCATCTTTCCTGCTACCGCCTGTCAGAACTGCCTGTGGCTGCCTTCCTTGAGCCACTGTGGCCTCACACTGTGATGAGGCTGTTCCATTACTACTTCCTAATGTGAATTGTACCCTCTTGGTGCCTCACACAGAAATTGCACCCATATGGTCTATGTTGAGAGATGGACAGAGGCAGGGAGTCTGATACAAGCTGAGTATAATTCAGACAAAAGTCTAGCAGAGCTATTTCCCACCTATTTCCTTGAGTACTCAGCTCCATGTTTAGCATTGAGCTTCTGCTCTTCCTGAGAAACCCCACTGTGCCCCTCGCCCCCATGCCAGTCCTTTGGAACATCCTAAAGCACTAAGAGCTCAGTGGGGGTGGGAGATCTGTTTAAAATGTTTGAAGGCCTTCTTCTGCAGGTCTTCAAGCCTGAACTTGATATTTGGGGTTAGAGGCTCCTCTCGCAGGTGGTAAAAGTGGGCAGAGGGGAGGCAAGACACCTGCACCCCTGGCCCCTGCCTCCTCCTCTTGCACCTTCAGGCATGCCCAGCAGGCTGCACTGTGAGACTGCTGATGTGTCTCTCCAGCCCAACTGGGATTTTCACCTTTGCTCTAGAAACCTCTGGGCCTGCAGGCCTGAGTGAGTGGAGTGTGTGTGTGTGTGTGTGTGTAAGAGTTTCCTGGAAAGTTCCCCAGGAAGGTATCCAGCAAGGACCCACTCCCAGTAGATTCTTCTGGGGACATCCAGCCAGCAGCACTTGTGCCCTGGCAGAAATGTGGTTTGTGATTAAGACAATGAGGGACAGGATGTCTTAGCCGGAGGGAAGCAGCTTTTCCAGTTCTTTAGGAGCCACATGAGGGGCCTTGCTGCCAGGGGAGTAGGTTTCTGCCTGCACTGCTCTGGGTTAACACCCCAATATCCCAGGAAGGAAACAGCCTGGATTTCCTGGGGAATCTGGGGGTCAGGGGCCCTCTGGGTTTTTGTACAGATGTGATCCACTGTTCATCAGGAACATGACCTGTCTTTTCACTAGAATTAATGTCTGCTCACAGGCTGATTTTCTTAGCTTGGAAGTTTTGATATGGGTGAGACAAAACAGACTTTAAACATCTGAGTTTGATTTAGCTTCTAACTATACTTGCTGAAGTGTATGTACAAAATGTTTATTTTTAAGCATCTGCCACTGCATGAGGAAGAGAGGGGTTTATAAGCCTACTAGGCTCAAGGGATTGCCGCCCGTTAACTTGGGAAATTCACCAAGGAGGTTATTCATGGGCAGTACACTGAATCAGGAGAGGGCTAAGTGGCTGTCACTCACTCATTCCCATCTCTTTTAGGGATGCCCACTTCAAGAGTGAGGCTTCCTAAAAATCAGGCTGTGGCCATGAAACCTGTCCCTGAGGTAGCTCTGACGTTCCCTTAGAAATGTTCTGGCATAAGCCCATCTGGTATGGCTCAGTGGTTGAGCGTTGACCCATGAACCAGGAGGTCACAGTTCGAGTCCCTATCAGGGCACATGTCTGGGTTTCAGACTTGATCTCTAGTAGGGAACATGCAAGAGGCAGCTAATCGATGATTCTCTCTCATCATTGATGTTTCTATCCCTCTCTCCCTCTCCCTTCCTCTCTCTGAAATCAATAAAAACATATTTTTAAAAAAATGTTCTGGCTTGAAGCTTTGAGACATGAACACTTCCACAACAACCTGAGGGGTCGTACCATCTCAAGAGCCTTTGGGCATCATCTGTGGAGAGCAAGAGTGATATGTGCCCCCCTCTTGGCACACATCTCTATCATTTTAGACGCCCAACCCTCTCCAGCCCTGCCCTTAGGGAGCCTGTCCAGGATCCTGGCATCACAGGAATTAGCTAGCCTTCCTCCTCCTGCAAGGCAGATGTCCTTTTTCTTGCCAGAGTTCTCATCCACGAGAAGGCTGTGTGATGTGATCCATCCTTCTTGGTCAGTCTCTAGGCCCTACCCCCATCCAACCCCTCTAGGAGGGAGATAGGGAGCCACATTCTTTCTTAGGAGGCTTCTCAGCAGGCCAGGGTGGTTTAGGGGTGGGAATGGAGAGGGGTGGGAACAATGTTAATCAACCTGTGATTAATTATTTCCTGAGCCCTGCTGCCTCCTCCTTGATCCTTCCTTGGGATTTATAAAGGCCATTCAGCCCAACGCAATAAATATTTACTGACACTTACGATGAGCAAAGTCTCTGTGCTCAGAAACATGGGTGGTGTAGCAATAAATAAGGTGAAGTTTGTGCCCTAAGGATCTAGCAGTTAGGTAGGAAGACAGGCATGTGCAAGAAAGGATGAAGTGAGGGCTTTTAAGGATATGAGTATAAACATGATAGTACATGACAACAGAAGAAGAGTAATTGCTATTAGCAGAATAAGGGAAGACTTTCTGGAAGAGGTGGCACTTGAATTAGAGTGTTGCTTTTTGAAGGACTGAGGTTAAAGGCCCTGAATGTGTCTTCATTGCCAGGCCTGGGCTGCCCTGGGTATGGATTTCTTGTTTCTTGTTTAGCTTGATACTCATGGCCAGAAATCACACTGACTTTAAAGCCCAATCCTTCCTGCCTGTTGACTGGGAGTGGTAAGATAAAAAACTTGATTTGCAAATCTCACCTGTATGAATTTCGTGCCGGCCTGATCCATGCACCTTGATTTGCCCTATAAGTTAGCAGAGAATCCAGAGTTGGAATCGAGGGTGAGGCTGGATCTAAGAGAGGAGGCTAAGGAAATATGAAGTGGGGGACTAGCACACGTGGCGGGTATTTACACAGGCCTCAGCAGTTGAAGTATTGGACTTAGCTGGGAAGTATTTTAAGACTGGAAAGAAATCTTTTATGGCTCTGAAGATTATTTTTCTTTTGTCTCTGAGAATGTGGGAGCAGAATAGACAGAGAAAAGCAGATAGTAGCTGCTTCAGACCAGGCAGAAACAAGGATAACAGTGTTCTGGCCATTTGACAGATCAGAAAAATACGCCAGGCTGGTTATTAAATCTAACTGTGAAGTAGCTCTATCCTACTCTTCTTCCTCTCTTGTGCCCCACTGAGTGTCACTCCCTTCCCGTTTGCACCTTCCTGGAAGTTGTGGCCTGTGGCTGGTCAGTTGACTTGGACCAGGAATATGGTGCTCTTAGCTCCAGTCCAAGACTGCACCCAAAGGCCATCTAGGTCTTCTGAGCTGGGCCTCCGGAGCCGCAGAACAACTTTCTATAGATGGCGATTCTTGTTAGATCAAACTTTTAACCTTCCTTCCTGTAGTATCAGCCATATGGTACAGATGTCGGGTCCCAAGACCTCAGGTAGCTGCACATGTTCCCATAGCCTCCCGGAATTGCAAGGATAGAGCAGGGAAGGAAAGAGTTACCTGGCTCACCAGCTCACTGCTTCCTTGACTACTTATGTCATGTCCTGTTTCCCAAGGAGGATCAGAAGCTGATATTAGTTTGAAAATACATGACAAGCTTTATATTTCATATCTCCTTGGCCCTTGTGTGCAATAAATTCTCAGTACCCAGTAACCCAGGGATAAAACCATAGCATCACAGAGGTGGGATGAACTTAGAGGTCAGCCAGCTCAGTGCCTGGCCCTGGAATGAAGGCATGAAGAGCTCCTCTCACTGCATATTTATTTAACCAATGCTCAGCCTCTGCTTGACTTTTCTTATAGTAGGGAGCGCTTTGCCTCACAGACAGCTTGTTTGTCTGTTGGACATTTCTAGCTTTGACAAATAGTCATGGAGCCAGAACAAGAACTCTGCTGACTTCCTTCCTTTTGCACCAGTTTTGCTCCTTGTAGCTCCAGGAACAAAAGTACCCTGTCATGTAGTTCAGTCCTTAAGTTATTTGAAAATAGCAATTATATCAGTAACAGTCCTCAAATACCTAAGTGTTCTTTCCTCTACACAAAACACTCCTGGACCTGTCTGCATGTCCTCATATGACATGGGCTCTTCACACAACCTCATCGTCATGATCACCCTCTTCTGGACTCACTTGCCTGGGGAACTCAAAGCAGGGCCCTTCCACACACCTCACTTGTGTAGTTAAACCAACACAGATTTTGCAGTGACCATATGTCAGACACTGGGGGTATGAAACTGAATTAAGCATGATTCTATTTTCAAGGAGCTTAAGTTCAAAGTCAAATCTCCAAACTTGTTGATGACCATTGGGCTTTTCTGGGTTATGAAGGGACAAATTGATGGAGAAAATTTTCAAAAAAGTAACTGTGAGGTTGTAGAAAAACAGCATATGGAAAAGTCTATCGGGGGGGGGGGAGTTGAACCCCCCAAACTAGTCATCTAGAAATATCCATCCAGTACCCACAGACCCTGGAAATTCTCAGAATACATTTTAGGATCACATCACTTAGGGATTTACCAAAACATGTCCAACTTAGGTCATCATGCTCAAAGAAGAACTCAGCCAGGATGGAAATATTTCAGGAAAGGAAAAGTGTCGTCATTAAAGATTTGCAGAGACATCCATATGAAGACAAATGAGCTCCCTACTCCAGGAAGAAAATGGAGAAGGTGTGAGACAACACTTATTAAATTAAAAGATGGATAGAGTGACTGTGTATGTGTTTATCAGATCCTAAGGTACTTGCCTGGGGACATTCCTTCAGACAGGGAGCAGTGAGTTGAAATTAGAACTCAGTTTTAGCTCTAGCTTTGTTTTTTTTTTAATTTTTTATTACAAAGGGTATTACATATGTGTCCATTCCCCCCGCCCCCCGCCCTAGACAGTCCCCTAGCCTCCACTATCCCCCAGTGTCTCTTCCCGCTGCAGTTTGACAATCTGTTTGAGGCAGCTCTGCCTCTGTATCTATTATAGTTCAAAAGTTTATAATGGTCTCAATTATCCATGAATAAGTGAGATCATGTGGTATTTTTCCTTTGGACAAGCCATTCTCTCTTGAGCCTCAGTTTCCTCAGCTATGAAATAGGCATCATAATACTTGTCCTACCCACCCCATGATATTATTACAAGGATTATGATAAAGAGTTGCACAAATACTGTGGACACAGGCTTGGTTAAGTAATTATTTATCTGCCCCCTGGGGGAAATTATAATATTCCAAAATATTGTATAATCACGAGACTGTTTTTTAATGTAAATTAATGCACTGTAACCACACACTTTGCAGGCATGAACTCTGCACCTCCCAGCGGCCCTTGTAGTATGGGTATTCTTACCTCCATGTATGAACTCAGTGAGATGAGTTGCTTCCCAAAACCACAGAGCAGCTCATCTGGGATTCAAACCCAGGCCTGTCTGACTTCAGAAACTATGATTTTTTTCTTGTGCCATGTGGCTGAAGGTGACACAGAGCTCCATCCAGTTGGATGTCAGGCGAACTAGGTGTCTAATGTTAATCCCATTAATTAGCAGTCTCTGAGGGGAAACTGGTGTGATCTGCTGGTAGGTGGAGCTGACTGACCATAGTCAACCCCTGCTTCTCCATAGGGTCATCATTGTGAACATTCCTCTGTGCTTAGTAGAGTGACATGTTACTCTCAGGGCCTATTGAACTAGATAAAGTTGTTTGTGCCTCTGTTAAATGACCCAGAATTCCATGTTTTTAATTTCTCTTTTCTATTTTTCATAGCCTTTTATTTTTCTGACTTCTTCCATGTTGTCAGGTTGTCAGCTGTCATGTCTTGCTTTTGTCAACTGAGTAGCTTCCTTCCTAACCCCAATTTACTTCTTGGTC
The DNA here is from genome assembly GCF_000327345.1 of Myotis davidii. Classification (NCBI taxonomy): domain Eukaryota; kingdom Metazoa; phylum Chordata; class Mammalia; order Chiroptera; family Vespertilionidae; genus Myotis; species Myotis davidii. The sequence continues at coordinate 1,375,025 of NW_006286243.1, forward strand.
TCAGTTGCTGGATTAGCAACGAGACACCCAAGCAGGTTAGCATTGTGCAGCAGGTAAAACTCTTCCACAGCCTGTCCTGGAGTCTGGCTCCTGTTAGGTGTGGGGTTTTGTGGAGGGTCTGTCTTTGCAGTGGAATTGTCTTATTTTTGCTTCCCAGTGAGAGTGAAGTGGTGTTTTTGAAGCTCAAGAGGCCTCAGAGAGGGGACCAGAGTGAAAATGATACAGCAGGTACCTTTGCTGTGAAGAGCTGCATTTTGTTCTCCTTACTTGCTTTGGGAAGTCATGAGAAACCCAGACTATCAAAGATTTTTCTTACAACAGAGCTCAGAGTATGTTAACAACACAGAGTGGGTCTCTGCATCAAGGGTCTACTGTATGAAGAGCTTTGTCCTGGATATGGTGCCAAGGCTAAAAGAAGGAGGAAAACAGGACTCTTGAAGAATAATGATGAGGCATACAGAACTTTTCTGATGGAGGTCACAGAGCTGTAAAGGAGCACCCAACAGGGAACTAATGCACAGAGCTATATGTAGAAGGGCAAGGTTACAGGGAAAGGTTTTAAAGGGGTTAACTATGGTTGGTGAGCAAAAAATGAGACTATAGGGTATGTGAGTTCTGAGTAGAAGGTAGAGATTTGAAGGAGAGAAAAATATGGTTGAGGGTTTACAAGGTTCAGATTAGGCTGAGAAGAAAGCACCATGGCTCCAGGAAATGGTTGGAGGAGATATTTGAGACAGTGTGGGGTAGAAGTCCTAGACAAAGGGATGACGACAGTGGGAACAGAAGGAGAATCTGTGGCATGGTTTCTCTGGAATTTAGGCAGGTGGCAAAACAAAGCTTGCTAGGGTTTGAGGACTTATGTACTCCAGCTGTGAGGTGAGAGTGGACACATCAGGATTCAGTTTTTCACTCATCCTTTCTCTTGGGAAACATTGGGAAAGTCCCACAGTTCAGCCCCTATGGACCTGGTGCAGTTCCTCCCCTGGGCAGAGAGACTTGGACTCTTTGTGTCTCCTCCACTAAACCTCTAAGCTGGTGATACAGGTGTTATCCTGTCTGTGGGAGTCAAGAACCTGAGATAGATCTGAGGGACTGATCTTGCCCTCAGAAGGAGGGAGGGAACTAGCATGTGGATGAGGAGTTACCATGGACATGACCCAACTGTTTGATCCCATGAGCCACTGTTTTACCACGTGTGTCTGGAACCCCCGAGCTCCCCATTTCTGCTAATGATATTCCCTTGAGTGATGTTCTCCACCCACACCACATGGGTATGTAACCAACATAAACACAGAGCGTCTTAACACATTGAATAACATCGGCAGAGCACACGTTACAACAACAGCCGCAAGATAGCTAAATTTAATTAGCCCGGCACACCCAAGCTTTTTGCACAGGCACATGCCTCTGTTTTAGAAATGGAAAAGCACAGCATTCTGTGGGTCTTGAAGTCATAGACAAAGGCAAGAAAAAAACACAAAACTTCAAGATCCCTGCCTGGGAGACTGCTGTCCTCCAGTACCTTCTTGGGATTATCTCAAGGTATTCAAAGACATGGGTAATTGGGTAACTGCCAAGGATTGCTGTCTGCCTCTGGCAGAATGGTTGACTCAGTCATGGAGGGGTTGTGCTCAGCCTGAGTTACCCAGCCCATTGAAGGGACTCAGGAAATCCTCCTTGAGGGCTCAGGCCTCAGGGTTGTTGGCTTGGCCTCCTCAGTTTCTTTCACAGAATCTATTTCACTAAACACAGTCAGGAGAGGCAGAGAGGGGAGTGGAGGACTGATATTTTGAAATTTTTATTTGGTTGTTTTAGTCTGGAGATGGGTAAGGGCAATGGCTTAGTTTCCAGATGTTATCAATTCTAACAAAATGGCAGTATTTCTTTAGGTTGATATTCTGCCCAATCCTCAGCCTTTGGGCAGGAAGGCAAGCTGCTCCGTGGAGAGAAGTAAATCAGCCATACACTGAGGGTGTCTCTTTGCCCCATTCAGGGGCATTCAACTCCCTAAAAGCCCCACCTGATGCCTAATGTCAGTTCCTTTTGCTGGAGTTCATTTTCTTTCACTTTTATTCATTCTCCATGCTTACCCCATGGTCTAGTGCCCCTTTGTTACATCCTGTGAAATCATATCCTTCTTTGGATATATTGGCCCTTCTCTGAAGATTTTACATTTATAGATAGCGAGGTTTGGCCCTCTAATAATCCAGCAGCCATCCAGAAGCATTGTTATGGAGACAATGTGAAAGAATTCTGTTCTTTCTCTGTCCTAGGTACTGTTTTAGGCACTGGTGTTAAAGTGATGAAAAAGATAGACATGGACTGATCTTGTGTGATAGGTAATTTATCATCTAACTTGGGACACTTTTTAGAGGAAAAGTGAGTACTATTAATAATTATGCTAAGTGTACTGGTCAGCTGTTGTCACAAAAGGCTGCATAACAAACTACCCCAAAGTCAGCAGCTTATAACAATAGTCATTACATTTTCTTACTCTTGTGTCTGTAAGTTGAGTAGAAAAACTCTACTTTAGGCTGAGGGTTGGCTAGGCTTGGCTCAAGGCTTCAGATTGTGTTCAGGTCTCCACAGCTCTTCTCACTCCCCAGAGATCAGAAGCTATCCAGGCATGTTCTCATCGTTAATCTCAAGAGCACAAGGAAAAGAATAGCAATACAGTGCCTTTTAAGTCATTACTGACATAACATCTACTAGTGTTTCATTGTCCAAAGTAGTCACATGCCAAGCACAAATACATGCTGCTGAAAAGTATATTCTTTCTTAAGGGGAGAGAAGTTAATATTTGCTGAACACCAATCTAACAACAGGTATAAACCAGGGTCATCCTACAAATAGCTGAACCTCATGAAGCTTATGATTTAGCAGGGAAGACAGATAATGTGTAGTCAATTGTAAGTGTGGCATGGATTACAGTATGGGATGTGGGGCGTAATGAGAGTGCAGATCTAGTGCCATCCAACCTAGTTGGAGAAAGCTTCCATGAGGAAGTGACATTTGAACTAAGATTTGATACATGAATGAAAGTCAAAATGAGCCAGGCAAAGATGAGTGAAATAATGACAATAGCTGACATTACTTGGTACGCCCTGTGTGTCAGGCACCATTAAAATCCTTTGCATTTGCCAACTCACAACAACCTCTGAGGCAGATATTATTATCCTCATTTTACAGATAAGGAATTGAGACATGAAGAAGTTGATAAATCACATAAGGTCACACAGCTAGCAAGAGGTAAGATTTGAGCTTTTAGGTTCAGCTCTGGAGTTAATTCTCTTCACCACTGTGTGTATTGCCCCGCTGCTGGAGGAGGGGGATTGGGTGCTGGAGCATTAGGTCTGGAGGCATGTTGGGACTAAGCTGGATAAAGCAAGGACCAGGTCCTGGAGGACTTTGGACTTTATCCAAGGAAAAGTACGTCTGGAAGGTTTGACTTATTTGGGTGCATATGTATGGGCAGCATTGACATGATCTGTTGGCTTTTACTCTTAAAGGACTTGAGGCTTCTCTGTGCGAGGCACCAGAAAAGACCTGAGGCTGTACATTTTGTGCCAAATAGTGTGGAGAGGCAAGGTAGGGAGTCTGGGGAGAAGAACCACTTTTCCTCTTAGATGTCCTCTGTCCTTCTGAGAGGACTTGTGTGCATTCTGGGTACTATGTCTCTGAGCCCAGAGTCTCTTTTCTTATCCTCATTTCTCCACGTCCAAATTAACCCACAAGTCTCACTAGATTGTCATCAATGGGTGGGAACCATCTCTCCCTGTTCACCAGTGGCAGATGGCTTAGTGGGCAAGATGATGACAATCGCTAACATAACACTTTCCCCTTATACCCACCGCGAAAAAGAATCACGATGTCCTTTGTGTGCACAATCTGGTTGAATCTTCATGGTGACCCTGTGAGGTTGGCCCAGTCATTGCCCCCAGACCTAATGACATCATTTTCAAGATGAGGACACTGCAGCACAGAGTTGATAAGTCCTTGCTCAAAATCTCAGGCAGTATGACTCTAGAGTCCATTATCTTAACCACTTTGCTACACTTTGAGGGAGGAAAACTGTGTTGGTGAGACACACAAGCTGCTTCCAAGAAGGGGATCAAAGCAGATGGTGGAGGTTAGTGGACAGATGTCATTAGACATTCAGATGGGATGGTGAAAGGACTCTACAATCTTTCAGATTAAAACAGATCTGATTCCTTAAGGGGGTGTTGTCATAGATTATGGGAGCTTCAGGATTTTAGATCTTGGGGTCCTTGAAAGCCATCCCCTAATTGTATAAAAAAGGAACCAAAATCTTCTAACAGAACTAACAAGGCAGGGGGACAGAGGTATTATGTCTGAGGCCACTTCTAAATAAGGAATCATTAATATGTGCTGCTCTAACCTGCTGACAGTGGGGTGAGCTGGGAGGTAGAAGAATGTGTGGAGAGAGAGAGAGAGAGAGAGAGAGAGAGAGCAGGTTGACTTACCTGCTACCTTCCTCATCTAACAAGAAGAGAATTAGGTCAGGTGATCTATAATATCCCACCTAAGGTCAACTTTCTAGGCTCTCTAGGACAGAATCTCAAGCCTGAAGCTTGTCTGGAGGCAAGAGGCAAGGTTTCACATGGAGGCAAGTTGAACTAGGGATTGAAAATCAGGAGTCTGGACCCCAATTCTGGACTTTGTTTATTGGATTCTCCACTACCTGGGACAACCTCGTCCCACCCCACCCTCACATATTGGATTTTTTCCTCTCCCCCTTCCTAAACACCCCCATCTCTGTTTTCTTATGCCTCTCTGGCTTTGATCACATCTGGAGCATTTTGTAGAGTTGATGAGTGTGTGTTTTCCTGTTGGGACACATGGTGTATATCAGAGGCACTTAAGGAGGTCTGGAGGAGTGGAAAAGTCTGCGTGGCATCTCAGGGGCTTCTGGCCTGGAGAGTGGATGGCAGCTGCATGGCAGGGGACCTGGCATGAGGGCCATGAGGGCCGCTGACTCTTGGGGAAGGCCCAGAGGCTCAGCCTGAGGACTCGTGCTCCAAATGACTTGGAGTTGTTCCAATGGTGTTGGTGCATGTTAAATATGTGAGTATGTTTGTGTGCACATGTGTATGTGTATGTGTACATATATATGTAAGAGGACTGGAAGGGTTCCTCTGCCTTGTTGCCATGGTGTGCTGTCCTTAGGGCTTTGGTCTCTGTGATAACTGGAACTCTTATTTGTACACCTGCAAAGTAATATAAACCAATGGTGTGTCCCCTGTATGTGGACAATGGGTGATGAATGTGACATGAAACAAAAAGGCAGAGCAGTGCTCTGTCTGTAAATATTTTTCAGTGAGCCAACCGGCAGTACTAGTGAACAGTGAGGATCAATGAGATACAAAGTGGGCTTCCTGTAGTGAATGAGCTGGGAACAAGCCCAGCCCTGTGTCCCTTGATCAGAATTCTTTTTGCTGTCCATTACCCACCCCTTTTGGTGTTGGCTTTTAATCCTCAGAGACCTGGGCATGGCAGAAAGGAATTGTCATGATTTTATGGGTGAAGATGCTTTCAGCATGAAGAACAGTGGTGGTAGAAGCAGGCAGATTCTGTGAGAGGCATTCTGAGGGATCGAGGGCACATTTGCCCTACTTTTCTTTTCTTTCTCCTTTTTTATGGGTGTAGGGGTGGGGAATTGCCAAGCAACTCTGTTCACCATTCATTTGGAGTTTGACTTCTGATAAGGAGTTTCAGAGTTCATCCCTCCCCCCGCTTTCCCTCACCCCTCCGAGGCTGTCTCTTCAGTCCTTCCCACACCCTCCCAGAGCCTGAGGTATTTATCTCAGGCTTTGCAGCTATGTGCACCTTTTTTTAAATCTCTTTGGTCTCTGGGACTTTCTCCTTCTCCCTCTTCCAATAACCCTCAGGCTTTGTTCTTTTTTTCCCTGCCATTTCCTTTCTTTATCCATCCATCTCAGTTACTCTATATCTGTTTACTCCTAGTGATGTCTTTCAGACTTGGGGGCAAGTTACCCATCCGGGCCTGCTGAAGGTGATCTTGGAAAGTGATAGAAATATTTATAGGCCCAGGGTAGGAGTGGTGCTGGGGAATGCCACACAAAGTTCAGCCTGGAAGTTTGTTTATGCTCTTGGATCTCTAGCAGAGAACAGCCCCATCTATCCATGGTTCAAATTAAATTGCAGATGCCCTTGAACTCAGGGTTAGGAACGTAAACAACTAGTGGGTCATAGACTTCAAGCAGCGAACAAACTTGGCAGGAGAGCGGCTTGGTGAGGGCTGGCAGGGGATGGATTTTCCAATTGATGTTTTTCCAGGAGGCTTCCTCAAGTTTGTGGATTGCAGGCATCAGAGCACCTCTCTTGGCCAGCACATCTGGAGTGTGGCTCCTTGGTTGTAAGGCAGTTGTGAGAAGAGAGAGGAGAAATTTCCTAGTCTTTCTTCCACTTAACTTGTCTTGCTCTGGGAGGGGATTTAGAAGGAGGTGGGGAGCTGAGTGAATGGCCTGGGAATCACATGAGGATGTCTGACATTTAAAT